>NC_080421.1:67835528-68145111 GCF_029873635.1 Malania oleifera | reverse complement strand
ATAGGGGGCAGGCTTTATCAAACAAATGATTGGCCCCATAGACCAACACGTGTCTTTTTCAGTGCGTTTTTTCCTCACTCACACACTTTCTGAGAAAATTTCCCAAAAGGTTACCCATCCCAAGATTACTCCAAGCCAAGCACGCTTAACCGTGGAGTTCTTATAGGAAGGCTCCTGAAAAGAAATGTGCACCTTGTTGATATGGGTAGTAACATCTAATCCTTTTAAGTCTTTCTTCCACGGGGTATCACATTCTCCCCCACTTACAAAATGCAACGTCCTCGTTGCGACCAACATTTTCCAAACCCAGGTGACGTGAATCTCATCACATTTCCGGCTGGGTAATTGCTCTAATTCCATTTTGTAATGCCCCAACCTAGGTTTGCCAGGGAGTGCGTTTTGTCCTCACTCACACACTTCCTAAGAAAATTTCTCAGAAGGTCACCCATCGCAAGATTACTCCAAGTCAAGTACGCTTAACCGTGGAGTTCTTATAGGAAGGCTCCCGAAAAGAAAGGTGCACCTTGTTGATATGGGTAGTAACATCTAACCCTTTTAAGCCTTTCTTCCACGGGGTATCACATATACTTTAGTATCATTTCCATTGCACTCTAAAGTCTACATAACCTAACAAGCTAAGCTCTAATACAAAACTATAATGACCTGCTTATTTTACCATAATTTTTTTTCATAATAATATCTAATATAATAATACTAGCAAATCATAATCAACTTGGACTCATGGATACCAGGGATATACCTGTAATACAACACGAATACCTAAGCAGTAGGAAATGTAAAATCATATACATATCGAATTACCAACCAACACAATACCAGAGTTTACTACAACTGTCATAAACATACACGTACCGAAAAATATAGAAAAGTTGCCTAGGGTCACCACCCAAAAATGTGTTAAACCCTAGAAAAAGACTTACCCTTCAAATAGGGTAAAACAACTTAGCCCTAACACTGCAAAGTTCTATCCGATCTTCTATCTGGGGCTTCTGAAATATTTATATAGCTAAGGTGAGACACCTCTCAATAAGGGAAATAAACTAATATCAGTGTGTGGCAACATGAGTATTTTCGTGTTATACATATAACAATACATAAATCATACTTGATAAAACTATATGTAACATATCTAGGAAAAACATAATTGATCATAACATGGTATAACATACTGAATTTCTGTACATATAAATCATCTCATATAACCGTACATGGAAAACACCTCGGATGGATAGCTGGTTGGTGTTATGTCTTACCCCAACATGACTGGGTTGTGCGGCCCGAAGGCAGGACCTAACAATGGCTGGCTGATCACGCTAGATCAACATAATTTTGTAAGTACGATGGGTCTGCCCCTCCTGGTCTGGACACCAGAGGGACGCCTGTGCTACAATAAACCACATCGACTGCCAATCTCCCACTGCCCCTTACTGCAAGCATTAGCACTAACATAAACATGATCGTGATCATATAGCTATGGTACCGTGCTTTGTGAAAGCCTAAACCAAGCCAACCAAGTTTTGATAACATATAATATATTTCCAAATAATAATACATGGCTATTTCATAATAATATCTATCATGTTAATATCTTCATGAAATTTTGCATAACATATCATATAACATTCACGGCCCTTACACCAGTATAGCATATCATAAAAACCTTTGACCCTTACGCCGTTATTTCATATAAAACCTCAGCCCTTACGTCGGCATATCATATAGAAATCTCGGCCTTTGTGCCCACATATCATATAAATTCCTTGGTTTGAAAAATCCTTATATCATTTTAATATTTTCCTAAGAGCAGTAATAACATACTTATTTTGTAACCATAATATTTCAACATCATAATTTCCATGGTAAACAATACTCATGCCACACAAAAGAAATAATAAACATATTTTTGATTAACAACATTATTTCCAACATAATTCTACAATATACATATTTATTTGAAATTAAATGTTGTAAAATAGTAAATACATTTTCATGAAATCCTGACTTAGTTTATCCCCTTACTTGACTTCTGTAAAGCCCCTAAAATGGCCAGTCCTACACCCGCAGGTTTCCCCGTTCAACACCCCCAAACTTGGGATGGAGTCCAAGTTAGCCCCTACAACAATCTACTCTAGCAGACTTGGAGAGAACTTCCCCAAGAGTAGTGTGGCTACTTCAGATCGTCGATCTGGCAAAGAACAGACCCAAAACCTTAGAGAAATGGAGAGGAGGACGAAAATGTAGTGAGAGAAATTGATGCTTGCAAGTTTTTGTGCTGAAATACGGATTTAGGGCTATTTATACACTTGCCCTTGTCAACAAGCCATGTCACTTCGTCAATGAGGACATGAAGGGAGTTTTCGATGAATGCTTATTCCTTGTCGATGAAATTCAGAGTTGAAAATAGCCCCTCGGTATCTACTCGTCGACGAGACGTGTGTCCCCGTCGATGATCCCATCAAGTGTGTTCGTCGACGAACGTGCTGCATTCGTCGACGAGACCCCTGTTGAATTCTAGTTACAATTTCTTTTCTCTCATCCTTTTATTATTTAATTAATATAATTCACCGGGTCTCTACAAGTACGATGTATGTATAGAAAGAACAATTCCGCTACGTATTTGATGTGTATGGACATGTATGTAATTGTGTATAGGGTTTACGTGTACCCTACGGGGTCGAACCCTCATTCAGTATAGTATCATGTATGTTTAAATGATACAAAGACATGTTAGGTTACTAAAATCACACTTAGGACCCATTCGCGGGTTCGAGGCATGACAACTTGGCATCAGAGCAAAATCAGGTTGTTAGGTCTTGTAGACTTGGTTAGGCGTAGCTTTGTGTACGTACCAGAGTATAGGATGTAAGAAATGGGTAGAGTAGGTTGAGGGTTGTTTTGTTGCTTGATAGGGACTCATTGGTGGTGTCCTGTGTTTTTCCTGGAATGACGATTTCAGTAAAACCACGGCAAACCATTGATGGTTTCGTGTCGGTGTGGTAGGATAGACCTGGACCCATAAGAGTTGTAGTTGACATGATTAGTTTTCAATGATTGTGTTAACTATGTAGGATATAGGAATTCTAACCGATTCCTATCATATTTTAAGAATGGAGCCCAAGGGGACTACGAGTGATGGGTCTCATTCTGTGCCTCAGGGTTTAACGAGGCAGGTTATGCGGGAGATCGGGCAAAGTGTTAGGAGACGTGAGCACTCTTTTATTGCTATGGGTTGTACCATAGAGAGGTTCACCCTATGCACCCTCCGACGTTTATGGGAGAATCCGATCCGATAGTGGCAGAGAATTGGGTGCAAAAGGCCGAGAAGATATTAGAAGTTCTACACTACATCAACCAACAGAAAGTTCTCTATTCTACTTTTCAGTTGGCAGGAGAGGATGAAAGATGGTGGATGGCTGTGAGTCTACTTGAGAAGCAGAGAGCTATTCCATCTGATATGACTTGAAGCCATTTCAAGGAGGTATTCTTCGAGAGATACTTCCCAGCTTCCATTCGTGATGCAAAAGCTGATGAGCTCTCGAGCCTGACTCAAGGAACCCTGACGGTGCAGAGATATGCTACTAGATATATCAAGTTATCTCGTTTTGCACCATATTTGATCTCGAACGAGTATGAGAAGACTCAGAAGTTCGAGAAGGATCTAAGAAGGGACATCTGCAGGCTTGTGAGGATGCTGCAAATTTGAGAGTTTTCTATTCTAGTGGATAAAGGCACCATAGTCGAGGCTGACCTCCAGGGGGATGAGGTGGTACACAAAAGAAGAGACTAGTATCTTTTAGTTCTCATACTGGTCCTCGACAAGGACAGTGGAAGAAGAAGAAGAACTATAGTTTGGGTTATTGCAAGAATACTGAACAACAGGGTTCACAGGGGGATCCGTCTTCCACACCATGCACTAGATGTCGTAAATTGCACGATGGTGAATGTCAATCGTTTTGGGGTAACTGCTACAACTATGGCAAACCGGGCCACATATCCTAAAACTGTTAGGCACCAAGGAGCGATATGCCTACACAAAGCTAGAACCGTGGGAGTAATTAGATGCCTCGGGAAAATCATCAGGCAAACACAACTCCAGCGAGAGTGTACTCTCTTACTCTAGCAGATGTGGAACACGCTGGGAATGTGGTGATAGGTACCATGATATTGCTTTTGAATAGAGATGTTGTTTTATTTGATTCGGAAGCAACCCATTTGTTTATATCTGCTAGTTTTGTGAAACTGTGTGGGGTTGAAACCCAAGTGATGGATGAGCAATTATCTGTGGCTATACTGACTGGGAGTGTAACGATTTGTAGTAAGATGTTGGGAAACTTCCCAGTGGTTATTTAGGGAAGGCTACTACCGGGGAACCTAGTAGTGTACGATATATGTGGATTTGATGTCATACTAGGGATGGATTGGCTATTTTCTAGTTATGTGGTGATTGATTGTCGTAGGAAGGTAGCAGTGTTCAGACCTCCTGGGGAACAGGAGTACGAGTTCATGGGATCGTGTGTGCATTCGACGCCACAGATTCTATCAGCTATACAGGTGAGAAGGTTACTCTTGGACGATTATCAGGGGTACTTAGCTTGTGTGAAGGAACCATCTCGGGATGATTTGAAACTTGAAAATATCCGAGTAGTTAACAAATTTTTGGATGTATTCCTGGAAGACTTACCCAGTTTACCTCCTAATCGTGAGGTGGAGTTTGCTATTGATCTGCTACCAGGTAAGGCACCGATTTTTAAAGCTCCATACTGGATGACTCTAGATGAACTTAGAGACTTGAAGGAGTAGTTGTAGGAACTACTGGACAAGGGCTTTATTAAACTTAGTGTTTCGCCCTAGGGAGCTCTAGTAATGTTTGTGAGGAAAAAGGACGGGTCGATGTGAATGTACGTTGACTACTGTGAGATCAACAAGGTAACAATGAAGAACAGATACTCGTTGCCTCGTATAGATGATCTGTTTGACCACCTGTAGGGAACGTAGGTCGTTTCAAAAATCGATCTACAATCATGGTATCATTAGGTGAAAGTTAGGACTGAGAATGTTGTGAAAACTGCTTTCCAAACCAGATATGGTCACTACGAGTTTCTGGTTATGCCTTTCGGGTTGACTAACGCTCTGGTGGTATTTATGGACCTAATGGACAGGGTTTTCCATGAACATCTAGATCAGTTTGTAGCGGTATTCATTGACGATATTCTGGTGTACTCTAGGAGTTCGGAAGAGCATGAGAATCATCCAAGGTTGGTACTTCAGGCTCTATGGGAGAAGAAGTTGTATACTAAGCTAAAGAAATGCGAGTTCTGGCTGAGTCAGGTCGCATTTTTAGGCCATGTCATGTCAAAGGGTGGTATCTCAGTTAATCCTGATAAGATAGAAGCAGTGGTTGACTGGGTGAAACTGAAAAGCATGTAGGTGTTCGGAGTTCCTAGGACTATCTGGGTATTACCGGCGGTTCATAGAGGGATTCTCTAAGTTATCTAGCCTTCTGACATGGTTGATGAGGAAGGGTGTGAAATTTTTTTGGAACAACGAGTGCGAGCAGAGTTTCCAGGAGTTGAAACACAGACTGGTCACTGCTCCAGTTTTAACCATTCCATCTAAGGATGGTGGTTTTGTGATTTATAGCGACGCATCACTGAAGGGGTTGGAATGTATGCTGATGCAATGAGGGAAGGTAATTGCTTATGCTTCTTGGCAACTCAAGGAGTACGAGAAGAATTACCCTATGCATGATCTGGAGTTGGCAGCAGTAGTATATGCATTGAAGATCTGGCGACACTACTTGTATGGTGAACAATGTGAGATCTTCACGAACCATAAATACTTTTTTACATAGAAGGAGTTGAACATAAGGTAGAGAAGGTGGTTAGAACTGATTAAGGACTACAATTGCACGATTAGCTATCACCCGAGGAAAGCTAATGTGGTAGCTGATGCGTTGAGTCGAAAGTCAGAGCACATGTTAGTATCTGCGAAAGGAAGTCAGCATCATATCAGACGGGATCTGGAGAGTCTTGATGTGGAGTTGGTGGATGGTAATCATTAGGCTTTCATTGCTAGCTTGGTGATCCAACTGACATTATTTGAGAGGATTAAAGTCGCGTAGGCTAATGATGCGAAGTTAGTCAAGGTTGTAGAGAAAGTGCAGCAAGGGTTGACTGCGGATTTCAACATCTTCAAAGAAGGTGTGCTGAAGTTTGGGACTAGGCTGTGTGTTCTGAACGACGAGGGGAAAAGGAGGAGGATCCTAGAGGAGGCGCATCGTTCCTTTTATACGGTACATCCGAGTAGTACGAAGATGTATTGAGATTTGCGTGAATCTTTCTAGTGGAGTGGCATGAAAAAGGAGATTTCTTGATTTGTGGAGCAATGTTTGACGTGTCAGCAGGTGAAAGCTAAACATTAGAAGCTGGCAAGGTCATTGCTGCCATTGAGTATTTCGGAGTGGAAATGGGAGCATATTTCCATGGATTGTCACCGGGTTGCCACCAGCACTACAAGGGTAGAATGTCATCTGGGTAATCGTGGACAAGTTGACTAAATCTACTCACTTCATATCGATGAAGGTTAGCTACTCTTTGAGTAGGCTAACAGATTTGTATGTGCATGAGATAGTCAGAATGCACGGGGTACCGGTGTCCATAGTTTCATATCGAGACCCGAGATTTACTTCTTAATTCTGGAAGAGTTTACAGGAGGCACTGGGGATGAAGCTTACTTTTAGTACAACGTTCCATGCCCAGACTGATGGACAATCAGAGAGGACTATAAATATCTTGGGGGATATGTTACGGGCTTGTGTATTAGACTTTGGTGGTAGTTGGATCTAGTTTCTACCATTGGTGGAGTTTGCCTATAATAACAGCTTCCAAGCTAGTATCGGGATCGCACCATTCGAGGCACTGTATGGTCAGAGATGTCGATCTCCTCTGTATTGGGGTGAGGTTGATGAACGGCAGATATTGGGTCCTGAACTTGCACAACAGGCTTCTAAGAAGGTCGGATTGATTAGAGATAGGATTAAATCAGCTCAGAGTCAGCAGAAAAGTTACGCGGATGTTCGCCGTCGTGAGTTGGAATTCGAGGTGGGGGTAAGATATTTCTGAGGATCGCTCTGATGAAATGAGTGATAAGGTTCGGGAGGAAGGCCAAGCTGAGCCCGATGTATATCAGACCATTCGAGGTACTGGAATGAGTGGGTTCGGTGGCCTACAGGATTGCACTACGCCCAGCGCTTTCAAGGATCCATGATGTGTTCCACGTATCCATGTTGAGGAGGTATGTGTCGCATCCGTTGCATGTGATTAGTTGCGAATCTTTAGAGATTGGGGATGCTTTGGCGTATGAGAAGATACCCATTCAGATTCTGGACCGTAAAGTTCAGAATCTGCATACCAAGGAGATACCGTTAGTGAAGGTATTGTGGCGGAATCACGTGGTTGAGGAAGCTTCTTAGGAGTTAAAGACGGAAATACACCGAAAACATCCATAGTTGTTCTGAGTAGTAGTTTTAGTAGTAGGATCGGTATGGGTATGTATGTATGTAACATTCTGTTGTTGTAGTAACTATAATGACCCAAAGAATAATGGTATTTAAATAATAATTAAGAGAGAGAGAAAAAAAAATGAGAATAGTTCGCGTTCATTAATGATGAGGCAATTGGGCTCGTCAACGAGGGTATGTCTCGTCGACAAGAAAATACCGAGGAGGGTTTTGGCAATTCTGAATTTCGTCGATGAGGGGTGAAGGTTCATCAATGAAACTCTTCAAGGACTCATTGACGAGGTGACGTGTTTCGTCAACGAATCTGGCTCTATAAATAGCCTAAAATTCGGATTTAAACGTAGAAAAATCAGGAAAATCACTCACTTTCTCTCTCTCCTCCCTACGGTTTCTCTCTCCTTTCTCTTCGATTTCAACTTTGTCATTCGCTGGATCGACGATCTGAGGCCACCACGACGCTCTTGGGGAAGTTCTCTCCAAATCTGTCAGAAAGGATCGTTGGTGGAAGCGAGTTGAAATTCATTCCTGAGTTAAGGTAAGACTTTTTAAGTCAAATTGGGTCTTTTCATGGTTATAGGAAATGATGTTCACAAAAAAATATTGAAGTTTAGTTATGGGAGTTATTGTTTTTAGGAAGCTGAATGGGGAACCCTGCGAGTGCAGGACCAAAATTTTTAGGGGGTTTCTTTCTAGTGTCGGGTAAGGGAATAAACTAAAGTAGTTATTTTTCCATACAAATTAGTATTATTTATCAGCAAATTAATTTTTAAAAAAGTATGTGTTATATTTGAATATTATGAGAAAATGCATATTTGGGAAAATACAGCTGTTATACAGGAAATGTAATTTTAGAATGAAATGTATGATTTTACTCAGCATTGTGTGGCATGAATATTATTTTACATGAAAAGTATTATGTTATGGCAAATTTTACGAGTAAAGCATGTTTTCAGGAATTATGAAATAAAACAGTACATTATGATTTTGAAAAAACATGATAATTGATTTATTTATTTAGAATAATATGTATGAGATATTCGGCGCAAGGTCGTGATTGATAGCCGGCGCAAGGCTGTATTTATGAAATGTACGGCACGAGCCATATTTATGAAATGTTTGGCACAAGGCCATATTTATGAAATGTTCAGCGCAAGGTCATATTTATGAAATTATAGAAAATACTATCAATCCATTTATGCTAAATGCTATATAATCATGTATTATATGTTATCAGAACCCGAATGTTAGTTTAATTCAGTTTCAGGAGCATGGTACCATAACTATATAGATCAGATATCTATAGTCAGATTGGTGCTAACCACCCCACGAGGAGGTGGGAGATGAATAGTCGATGTGGCTTTCAATGTAGAGTTGTAGACATCTACCTAAAAGTTTGGACCAGGGTGTGGCGAGCCCATCATACTTACAGACATTTTTTACTCGGCAGTGGTCGGTCAGCCATTGTCAGGTCCCGCCTTCGGGCTACACAACCCGTCATGGAGGGTAATACATGACATCAGTTAGCTATTCATTCTGGGTATGTTTTCAGTATTATTAGTTATACTAGACAGTTATGATTAGTATGATTTATTAAAATATGAAGGTATACGTTTATGCAGTCCTTAAATGATTAATGTTTTTTTGTATGGAAAATGTACTGTATATCTATATTATCATTAAATATTCATATTGCCACACAGCTGTATTTAGTTTATTTTCTCACCCCGAAACATGAAATGATTTTCAGGAAACCCAAAAAGACCGACAGAGTGTGACCGCCGTTGAGTAGATTGTACTACCCCGTTAGGAGGGTAAGTTTGAACTAGGATCAATGGTCTTGTTGTAGGATCCTAGGAAATACTTTTGGTATTTTTGGATATTTTGGGAGATTGTATATAAACACAATATTTTGGATTATTGTTAACTCTGGTATTATGTATTTTGTGGTAATAAGGTTGATGATTTACATTTACTGCTGCCTAGGTTCCACTGTATATGATAGGTGTCCCCACTACTCACGGGTTTTGGTTGATTATTTTACTTATAATGTTTTATTATATGTTAAAAGAAGCAGATCGTTACAGCAACATTGTGTGATTAGTCTCTGGGAGAGTTTGGTAATATTGTGAGCTCTCGAGACAGTTTATGTATGTAACCATCGTATTCCTCTGCCATAAGTGAGGGTATGTATGTATTTGGGACAGAACTGCTATGTGGGTGGCCACCAGCTCTTTTTAGAGTCGGGTATACGTTGGATATGTAGTTGAGTTGGTAAATGAGAGATTACAAATTTCGAGGATGAAATTTTTGTAAGGAGAGGAGGTTGTAAATACCCGACCTGAGGTAAGTGCATTAAATAAATGAGGAAAAGAGAAGGAAAATTTAAAAGGCAAAAATTTGCAAGGCTCATCAATGAGACTTCTTTGCTCGGTGACGAAGCCTTTTGTTTAGCTTGGCGACGAGTTTCAGTAGCTCATTGATGAAGAGATGCCGAGAGATTTGGAGAAATCCTAAAATCTCAAGCTCATCGACGAGGCCACCTTGGTGTTGACGAACTTCCTTTTGCAGCTCGTCGACGAGGACGCCGTCTCGTCGACATGGCTGACCGAGTCAAAGGCTTATAAATATCTTTTTCACTTTCTTAATGACTAAGAAATCTAAAACTCTTTCTCTCTCTATAGAACTCGAATCCTCCCTCCCTCTCTCTCTCTCTCTCTCTAGGATTTCAGACCGTCAGTTGCCGGAATCTACGATCCAACGATGCCACATGGATCGGGAGGGGAATCTCTACGTTTATAGCAGATCGAAAATTCATTTCTAGGATTTTTGAGTTTTGACCCAAAATCGAGGTAAGGGTACAATTTCAGTTTCGTTTCGATATATATGTAGTAGTAAGAATTATAGTGAAGTATAGTTCTTGGATGTTTAGGTTTTGGGAACTCGGTTCGTAGTTTTGGAGTCGTAGAGTTCATATTTTGGTATTAGGGAAAAGGTAAGGGGATTCTGTTTATATCAATTATTTTTGAAATCGAAATCGGTAAACCTATAGTTTACGATCATTTGTATATTTGGGCTACTTATTTAGGAATCTATCGGGTGAAAATGCGAGATTTTCACGTTACAGTTTTGGAAAAGTTTTCGGGTTTCGGGTATCATCTTTATTTATGTTGAAAAATCGTATACTGTATAAAACTGTAGTATTGAGATGACTATGCCAGTATTTGTATTAAATTGTATTTCTCGAACTGAAAACGATATGATTTTTGTATACTCAAATAACTGTGGAATGAACTGTTGTATGTAAAATGTTCCAAGTTTTTGTAAAACAGCTAGGGGCGGCTAATTATCATACGCTGATGAGTATAGAACATGAGTTCCCAAATTGTTCGAGGTTTTTTAAAGCATCTAGGGACGACTAATTACCATACGTTGCTGCCATGTCTCGGCTAATTACCATGGGTGAGAGTGTCCAGATCTATATCCAAGGGTGTGAAATATCACCAGTTTATTTCGGCTGGTCACCGATGGGTGTGAGTGGACACCGTACTGGCAACGATATCACTGTGAGGCTTCGGTTATTGTAGGGTATCGTGTGCTTGAGTGTGACGACACTGACCGTATATTTGGTATTGTATGTACTAGAACTGAATTGTGAAAATACTGGAACTTTATTATGTTATGTTTTATGTTAAAATAACACTTGTATGCCACACACTGATATAACCTGTTTTCTTCCTTACTAAGAGGTGTCTCACCCCGAATATACAAATATTTTTCAGGTCCTTCGGGTAAACGAAACTAGCATCCTAGTGTCCAGAAGCGTGGGTGTCGGTTATCTACATTTAGTACCTGTGTAAGTACGAGTTTTGTAACCAGATTGTCAGTGTTGGGTTTTGTAGACACCCGGAATATATATTGTATTTTTGAAATGTATATTCCTATTATGTATGGACTCTAGTATGGTATGATGTATGTATAGAAAGAACAATTCCGCTGTGTATTTGATGTGTATGGACATGTATATAATTGTGTATAGGGTTTACGTGTACCCCACGAGGTCGGACCCTCATTCAGTATAGTATCATATATGCTTAAATGATACAGAGACAAGTTAAGTGTAATTCCCTGAAAAATGATATGTTTGGGAATCTAAAAAGATAAATAAATAAATAAATAAAATAAATAAATAATAATAAATAAATAAATAAATAATGAATGAAAAAATATATATATAATAAAATAAAATTAATAGTAATAAATTTATTAATTAAATGTTATTAAATAGAATTAATTAAATTAGATAACATGATGATTATATATATATATATATATATATATACATAAATATGAATAAGTATATAATTATAAGTAATGTGTTTAAATATATATATATATATATATATATATATATATGAATATGATAAAGTAAAAAATATATATATGAATGAATAGCATCCAGAAGCAGAAGCTTCTTGATTCCAACCAAAATTTAGAGAGGGCTGCGCACGCCCCCTCTGCTTTCTCTCTCACGCCCTCTCTAGCTCGCCTTCATCTCTCTCCCATTTCCTTCAATTTTTCAATGGATATTCAGCTAATCGGGAAACGGAAGGTGTCGTTGGATTCCTAACTCTACCACCGATTTTTCTACTTGAGCAGATTTGTCGTGGGAGCGGTGTAGGCACCATTCTTGGGATAAGGTAATCTTTTCCTATTTTGTCAATTTTTCCTTACATCTACCGCCAAATCGACGATCGGGCACCACCACGAGATCCTAGTCGTGATCGTCGTCATTTTGAATGCAGTAAATTTTCAATTTGGGTTTCCTAGGCACCATTCCAAAGCGAGAGTGAGATTTGGGGAATTAAGTAAATTGGTTATATTTGAGGGTATAATTATTTATTTGGAATTTATGGGTTTAGGAAATATTAAAATAGTATTTTATTTAAGATTGATTTAATGAAATTAGGATTTTTGATTCAGGGCCCGAGTGAGCATTGGAGGCATCAGTTTGGGATTCCTGTTGGCGTAATTCAAGAAACCAGGTAAGGGAATAAATTAAGTCAGAATTTTCATGGAAATACTTATTATTCTACAGCATTTCATTTCAGAAAATTATGTATGATATAAAATTATATTTAAAAAAATTACTGCTATTTATAGGGAATGTTTATATATATATATATATATATATATATATATATATTATCAGGGAAAATGGTTTAATTTGTGTGGCATGGGTATAAAATCTTATGATTTATGTGATGACAAAACGTTATGTTTTCAGAACCTTCATGCTATTATTGTTTTCGGGAAATGGTTAAAATAGTATAGGAATTATATTTTTCATAATTTATAAAACGACGCAAGGGTCGTAATTTATGAAACAACGCAAGGGCCGTAATTTATGTGAAATGGCACAAGGGCCATAGTTTATATAAAATAGTGTAAGGGCCAATAATTTATATGATATGATATGAAATGTCAGCGCAAGGGTCGTAATGAAAGATATGTTAATTTTATGAAAATATTATTATAATATGAAATGTTGGCACAAGGGTCATAATGAAAGATATGTTATTTTTATGAAAATATTATTATGTTAGATATTATGGTGAAATAGTTATATTCAGCATATGAAATACAATATATGATATCAGTACCCGGATGTCTTAGTTTAGTTCAGTTCAGCAGCATGATACCGTAGCTATATATGTAAATAGATAATATTAGTGCTACCACATGTCGTAAGGGGCTGTGGGAGATTAGCAGTCGATGTGGCTTCAGTGTAGAGTTGTAGACGTCCCCCTGGAAGTCCAGACTAGGGTGGGACGGGCCCATCGTACTTACAGACTTATATTGATCTAGCATGGTTGGTCAGCCAGTGCCAGGTCCTGCCTTCGGGCCACACAACCTAGTTATGTGGGGGTAATACATGACATCAGCTAACTATCCATCCTGGGATTTATTTCATGTATTATACAATGATGTAAGATGTTTTACATGTATAGATATATAGCATGACATGTATGCTACTTTCAAATATGTTTATTCAGTATTTATCAGATAGATTTCTCAGATATGATTTATGTACAGTATATGCTTATGATACGTGAAATACCCATATTGCCACACACTGATATTAGTTTATTTCCCTTACTGAGAGGTGTCTCACCCCAGCTCTAAAACATTTCAGGGAATCCAAGTAGAGGAGCATGTAGAGCTCCACGGCGTTAGTGGTCGCTCGATCTACCCTGCCAGAAGGGTAAGTCACTATGCTAGGGTCAGATGGGTTTTTGGGTAGTGACCCTAGGGAACTTTATGATCATTTGGGATGTGTGTATATTTATATGACGAGTTTGTAAAACTCTAATATTGTATTTGGACGGTGGGTTTGTTATGTATATGATGTATGTTTTCCGCTACTATGGTGTTAGTGATATATGACAGGTTTATTCCCCAGTACCCACGGGTCCGGGTGATTTATGTTTATGGTTATCATGATTATTGGCATGCTATTATGTAAAAAATATATATGTGGAAATTAGACAGGTCGTTACAGTTTGGTATTAGAGCCCAGGTTGCTAGGTTTTGTAGAATTTAGAGTGCAACTGAAACAATACTAAAGTATAGGATGTTAGCTTTACCGTGATCCCAAGAGGGTAGGGTGAATTGGTATTTTTAAAATTTATTTCTTAGGTATTCCTCCTAACAGCAATATGTTCACAAGCCTATGGTCAATCTAGTGCAAAAAATGCAAATATACTAGAAATTAAATGAAGCAGTTTAAACAATCACACAAGCACCAGAAAGCAGTAAAGAGAGGATGACACGCAGATATGTTATCGAGGTTCGGCCAACTGCCTACGTCCCCGCCTTGGCTAACTAGCACAAGGATTATCACAATAACTTGCTCACTTAAATGGGTGGAGCGGCACCTATACAAACCAGGTCAGATTTTCACAGGGCTGACCTCAACCTTAACCAATCCTTACCAGGCTAGATTACCGCCCCCTCAAGCCACGCCTGGAATCTCTCAGATATACAATCAAAAGGTACAATGTATGGGTGCTTTTATGTAAAGCAAATTTGTACCACAAATGCGCACAATATCACATACACCACAGATGATTTAATAATGTAAGCTCTGTGTGGTTTAGATATTTCAACTCTTAAATATGTTTTCTATCAGTGTAGTGAGTACGTGAGAGTATCAATAACAATCTGTGTATTTCAAAGTGTTTCAATCAAATGTGTTCACACAGAATACCAAGCAAGCCTCAAGAATATCAATTAATAGAATATCTCAATCACATGAATATGTATATGCTTGGACTTGCAAATTATATATGATCTTTGTTTTCAGCACAAATATATGAGTGAGTAAATATTGCAACAAAGATGTTTCACCTTAAACACAAATATCTCCTCAAATGGTTTTCAAAATAAAGAGCAATAGATATTTGTAAATGGTTTTGAAAATATTTTGCAATCAAAAGCAAATTTGAGCTTCTCAAGCTATTGCAACAAATATGCAATCTCAGAAGGCTTAGTAAAGTTTTCTTAGGATGAACTTATTGACTAAGTCCCCTAAGAATCCTTTTGGGTCAGCTCTCAATAAAAATAAATCAATCTCACGACCAAGAGAGAGCAAACCTTTCTATCTAAACACTCAAGAACACTTACAGATGATTTAATGAGTTTTGAATGTAAGCTAGAGTGTATTTGGAAGAGTATGAGCAAATGGGAATCAAAAGAGAGTATTTTTACTTGAGAGAAATTTTCTTAATCTTTTTTCTAATGAATGCTTAATTCTCCCAAATGAAATAGTATATATAGACATACCAAAATTTTTTACCGTTGGGGACCTATTAGGGATTGTTGGAAAAGTTTAATGACACTTAAGGCATTTTAACCCTATTTAAAATTTATTTATCCTCGGTAAAAATTATGGCAACCCGAGAGGTCCGGTCGACCAGAAATGTTTCGGTCGACTAGGACTCAAATGGTTTGATCAACCAAGAGGTTTTTGAACTGAGGGCTCGGTCGACCGAAAGTGGGCGATTTCCCAAATTTCTGAGGTTCGGTCGACCAGGCCATTTTAAATTGCCTGGTTCGGTCGACCAGACCACTGGGAATTCTCACGAGGACCCTCCGGTTGACCAGGTCGTTGTAGTATAAAAGTGGTTGGTAGACCAGATGGTCAAACTTTTGACCCCAAGGGGTTTCGATCGACCAGGGTCTTTTGAACTACTTGGTTCGGTCAACCAGGTGGTCAAAAAGTTGACCAAAAGGGGTTTCAGTCGACCAGGTCTCTATGAACAATCTGGCTCGGTCGATCGGGAGGTCAAAATGTTGACTCTCAGGTGGTTCGGTCGATCAGGGTCAAATGAACTGTAAGGTCTCGGTCGACCGGGACCTTGGTCAACGGTTAACCTAAGTATGGTTCGGTCAACTAGGCCAAAAATGAACTGATTTGGCCGGTCGACCGAAAGTGCACCAAGTGTGCATTTCGGTCCCGTCTTGATGCAATCAAGCCCTATTTAAGTGCCTAACAATCATATGTGTACATGTGTGTGTCCTAGGGTCACTTGGGTGCAAAATAGAGACACCGAAAAAGTCCGGTGTCGGTCGACCTTTAGTCAACCGAAGGGAATACCCTAAGGTCTTTCTAAGGTCATTTTTGGTTTGTATCTGGTTTGAGCTTACAAAATAAACCATGCATATGATGTGTGTGCTTATTACAAACCGAATACCCTAATTACTATTACAGATAGATTCACTACAAAAATTATTACAATTAAAAGCATGAATTTGTCTTCATGTTTTGAGCTTTCGCGTGCCATTGATGATATGCTAATATGAACCTGCACATAAACTAGATATTTATTAAGTACAGGAGTATTTGTCGTTATCAAAACCAGGCGTGACCTATAAGGTCAACATTCTCCCCTTTTTTGATGGTGACAAATACGATTGGCAAAAATGTAGGGTTAAGCCTAGGAAGGCTCCCCCTCACAAGATGCATCTTGCCTCTTTCCATCTCCCCCTTTTGGCAACAGCTAAAAGGGGTCATTGGAATTTAAAGTCTTAGGCAATGGGTGTGTAATACATTTATACAAGAGTAATTTTGGAAAAAATTTTTGAAAATTTTCGGTAGAGTGCCGTTTGTAAATCGGACTTTCCAAAAGTAAACCTGTATAAATGTAACCTATTTTAAGTGTAAATTTCCTAGCAATTTATCCACAACTATTCAAACAGTTCAGTATGGTCCAATACAACAAATGAACTATCAATAGTGAATTGGACAAGTTGTGCAACATAGAGGATAATCAATATAATCATGCAATAGATATATGTATGACATATGCACACAATCAACAATTAACTTTTCACAAAGTCTCAAACAAGAAGATAAGTCAACAATAGAATTAGTTGCTAAGACTTGAAAAGTTCCCATGAGAGAGCTCTCCCTAAAATTATGTAAGTTATAAGACATTTAAGTTTAGGAAGCTTCTCTACTATGCATTAAGCCCAACTCACGTCTAATTTGTATGAATCTATCCTCAGGTAATGGCTTAGTGAATATATCGGCCCACTATTCATTTGTGCATACAAACTCAAGAGCCACATCTCCTTTTTGCACATGATCACGAAGAAAATGATGTCTAATTTCAATGTGTTTAGTTCGTGAATGTGAGATAGGATTTTTAGAGATGTTGATTGCACTGGTAGTATCACATTTAATCGGTATTGTTTCATAGTGCAATCCAAAATCCACAAGTTGTTGTTTCATGTAAAGAGTTTGGGCACAACAACTTCTAGCTGCAATATATTCGGCTTCGGTTGTGGATAAGGCAACTGAGTTTTGTTTCTTGGAGAACCAAGAAACAAGAGATTGTCCTAAGTAATGACAAGTGCCGCTAGTGCTTTTTCTATCAACCTTACTACCGACAAAGTCAGCATCAGTGTAACTAACAATGTCAAAGGTAGTATGCTTAGGGTACCACAATCCTAACTCTATAGTTCCAACTAGATACCTAAGGATTCGTTTAATAGCTTTCAGATGAGATTCCTTAGGGTCAACCTGAAATCTAGCACACATGCACACACTAAACATAATGTCAGGCCTACTAGCAATGAGATATAGGAGACTTCCAATCATGCCACGATATAGTTTTACATCAACAGGGATTCCTTGCTCATCTTTATCAAGCTTTATGGAAGAGTTCATAGGTGTGTCAAGAATTTTACAATCTTCCATAATAAATTTCTTTAGCAAGTCCCTAATGTATTTAGATTGGCATATGAAAGTTCCATGATCAGCTTTCTTAATTTGTAGACCTAAGAAGAAACTAAGTTCACCTATCATGCTCATTTCAAACTCACTTTGCATGCATTTGGCAAACTCATTACACAACTCATCATTGGTTGCTCCAAAAATGATATCGTCCATATAGATTTGAACAAGGAGCATATCATCATTTTTGGACTTGATGAAGAGTGTAGTGTCAATTTTGTCATAGGTAAACCCATTTTCTAGTAGAAAACCACTAAGCCTCTCATACCAAGCTCTAGGAACTTGTTTCAATCCATATAAGGCTTTAGACAACTGGTAAACATGACCGGGATATTTATGACTCTCAAAATCGGGTGTTTGTTCTACATATACTTCTTCATTAATATAGCCAATTAGAAAAGTGCTTTTAACATCCATTTGAAACAATTTAAAAATTTTAAAGGCGGCAAAGGCAAGTAGCATGCGAATGGCTTCTAATCTAGCAACAGGAGCATATGTTTCATCAAAGTCAATCCCTTCCTGTTAGTTATACCCTTGGGCAACTAGTCTAACTTTATTCCTAGTTACTACCCCATTCTCATCTTTCTTATTTCTATATACCTATTTAGTTCCAATGATGGTGTGCTCATTAGGCCTAGGAACTAAGGTCCATACTTTACTTCTTTCAAATTGATTAAGCTCTTCTTGCATGGACATCACCCAAGATTCGTCTTCAATCGCTTCTTTAATATTTTTAGGTTCTTCTTGGGATAAGAAAATGGAGTGATTCACTATATTTCTCAATGAGGATCTTGTGACTACTCCACGGGATGGTTCACCTATGATTTGATCTATAGGATGACTTCTAATGTATTTCCAATCTCTAGGCAACTCCTGATTTCCATTTTCATTTTCTTCAAGTGATTTTTCATTTGCATCTTGATTTTCACTTGCATTATTTTCAATTGACATTTTCTCTAAACATTTTCTAATATCAATATCATCTTCATCATCTTTATTAGAAAATGGATTAGACTCATCAAACACAACATGAATAGATTCAATCACAGTTAAAGTTCTTTTATTGAAAATCCTATATGCTTTACTATTAAGTGCATAGCTTAGGAAGATGCCTTCATCAGATTTAGAGTCAAATTTTCCTAGATGCTCATTATCTCTAAGCACAAAGCATTTACAATCAAACACATGAAAATAGGAAATATTAGGCTTATGGTTGTTCCACAATTCATAAGGGGTTTTATTAATTAATGGTCTAATTAACACCCTATTCATAACATAGCATGCAGTATTAATAGCCTCAGCCCAAAAATATTTAGGTAAGTTATACTCATTCAACATATTTCTTCCCATTTCTTGCAGTGACCTATTCTTTCTTTCTACTACACCATTTTGTTGAGGTGTCCTAGGTGCAAAGAAGTTATCTAATATGCCCTCTTAGTCACAGTATTTTTCTATGCTTTCATTTTTGAATTCTGTGCCTTTATCACTTCTTATGTGAGTGATTTTGTATCCTTTTTCATTTTGAATTCTCCTGCAAAGTTTGGTGAAATGTTCACATGATTCATTTTTATGTGCAAGAAATAACACCCATGTGAATCTAGAAAAATCATCCATAATTACAAAAGCATACGATTTACCACCAAGACTTTGCACAAAATTAGGCCCAAATATATCTAGGTGAAGCATCTCCAAAGGTCTAGTAGTAGATATGAGTTTCTTTTTCTTAAAACTTGATTTTGTTTGCTTACCCATTTGACATGCATCACAGATTTTATCCTTTACAAAAGACATTTTAGGCAGACCTTTAACCAATTCTTTTCTAACAAGTTTAGACAATAAATCCATGCTAGCATGCCCCAAACGCCTATGCCACAACCAACTAGCTTCATTTATAGCAGAAAAACATGTTACTTGTTGTGAAACTAATTTATCAAGAAATGTAGTATAAACATTTTCATGTCTATCAGCAGTAAAGAGCACTTTATGATCTGTTTTATTTTCAACTATGCATTTGTCATTTTCAAAAGATAATTTATATCCTATGTCACACAATTGACTTATGCTAAGTAGATTATGTTTCAATCCATCAACCAACACAACATTATCAATAGTGGGAGAGGAATCTTTACCAACCTTACCTACCTTGATGATACGTCCTTTGGCATTGTCGCCAAAAGTCACGTAGCCTCCATCCTTGGGAACAATTGAAGTGAATTTTCCCTTATCGTCGGTCATATGTCGTGAGCATCCACTATCTAGGTACCACCGGTCCTTGGAGGAGGAGGATCTTAAGCAAACCTGCAAAATAAGCTAAGTGACTGATGCTAGTCCCCAAATTTTGTTGGGTCCACGGGGGTTAGTAGCAGGGTCTCCCTTAACTACCCATACCTTCCTAATTCTAACATGCTTATTCCTAAGTGGACAATCAAATTGAATGTGACCAATTTGTTTACATTTAAAACATTTCAATCTACACTTAAGTTCTTTAGGAGGGATATGAGATTTTGACTCTTGTGTAAAGTGTCCTAGGTAAAAATTAGGTCGTCTAACATTTTCATTACCATTAAAACCAAGACCCTCTTTACTTAAGGAGTTTCTTTGGGCACCAAGTAATTTTTCAAAATTTTCTTTGCCCTTGGTGAATTTAAAAATAATTTTCGAGCTATCCTCCAATTTCCTCTCAAGCTCAACAATAGTTGTATCATTTTCTTTTAAGATGGAGGCATGAGAGGTTTTTGCCATATTAAACAATTTTGATCAATTTTCACATTTCTTTTTCAAATCATTATTCTCTTTGGTCTTTTTGCCTAGCAATTTTGAAACACGAATATATTCAAATTGTAATTCTCTAAATGTAGGCATGCTGTCAGAATCACAATCATCAGACGAATAATAAAAAGATGATGAACTAGAAGACAATACCTCATCCTCGTGTGCCATCAAGCACAGATTAGCGACCTTCGTGTCACTATGATCTGAATCCGATTCATTGCTGCTGAATTGGTCCCATGAAGTCCTAGCCTTCATGGCTTTCTTCTTTTTCTTAGCCTCCTTTTCCAGTAGTGGGCAGTCAGGTTTGATGTGTCCCACTTTGTTGCAGTTGTAGCATGTAGGAGCATTTGATTTTTCCTTTCTTTTATTGGACTCTCCCTTCTCATTAGTGGAGTCTCTATATTTTTTAAACGGCTTCCTGTTCTTCCTAAAAAATATACTAAACCTTTTGGTTAGCATGGCCATTTCCTCATCAATGTCAAACTCACTATGCTCACTAGATGTGTCATTAGATGCTTTTAGTGCAGTCACCTTCTTAGCCCTGTTATGCTCATTAAGTCTTTCATTTATGGACAGTTCATAAGTGATCAAGGAACCTATCAGTTCGTCTAAGCTCGTGGCCTTAAGGTCTCTACCCTTTAGCAATGGCCGTAGCCTTAGCTTCCCAAACAGGAGGTAAGCCTCTAAGGATCTTCCTGATCATCTCATATGTGGGATAGGTCTTTCCTAATGCATGCAGTGAGTTTATGATGTGTGTGAATCTAGTGTACATGCTCTGAATGGACTCACCTACATTCATCCTAAAGGCCTCATATTCACTAGTCAACATATCTATCCTACTATCTTTCACATCTCTAGTACCCTCATATGTGACCTCTAACTTATCCCTTATTTCTTTTGCAGTTGAACATGCCATAATCCTGTTAAATTCATTTACATCAAGACTATAATATAAAATATTCATGGCAGTGGCATCAAGACTAACAACTTTCATATCATCATCATCATATTCATCCTCAGTCTTAGGAACCCTAGCTGCACCCTCAATTCTCATAGGGACATAGTTTCCCTTAGAGACAATCCTCCACACCTTCCACTCAGTATTCTGAAGGTAGATGCGCATCCTCTATTTCCAAAAGGTGTAATTAACACCGCTGAAAACTGGAGGTCGTGTGGAAGATGGTCCCTCAGGGAAAGGGGTCACGGAGGTATGAGCCATATGTGATCTTTGTGCAAAACAACAACTAGTCTATGCTACATGGCTCTGATACCAATTGTTAGCTTTACCGTGATCCCAAGAGGGGGGTGAATTGGTATTTTTAAAATTTATCTCCTAGGTATTCCTCCTAACAACAGTATGTTCACAAGCCTATGGTCAATCTAGTGCAAATAATGTAAATATACCAAAAATTAAATGAAGCAGTTTAAACAATCACACAAGCACCAGAAAGCAGTAAAGAAAGGATGACACCCAGATATGTTATCAAGGTTCGGCCAATTGCCTACGTCCCCGCCTTGGCTAACCAGCACAAGGATTATCACAATAACTTGCTCACTTAAACGGGTGGAGCGGCACCTATACAAACCAGGTCAAATTATCATAGGGCTGACCTCAACCTTAACCAATCCTTACCGGGCTGGATTACCACCCCCTCAGGCCATGCCTGGAATCTATCAGATATATAATCAAAAGGTACAATGTATGGGTGCTTTCACCTAAAGCAAATTTGTACCACAAATGCGCACAATATCACATACACCACAGATGATTTAATAATGTAAGCTCTGTGTGGTTTAGATATTTCAACTCTTAAATATGTTTTCTATCAGTGTAGTGAGTACGTGAGAGTATCAATAACAATCTATGTATTTCAAAGTGTTTCAATCAAATGTGTTCACACAGAATACTAAGCAAGCCTCAAGAATATCAATTAATAGAATATCTCAATCACATGAATATGTATATGCTTGGACTTGCAAATTATATATGATCTTTGTTTTCAGCACAAATATATGAGTGAGTAAATATTGCAACAAAGATGTTTCACCTCAAACACAAATATCTCCTCAAATGGTTTTCAAAATAAAGAGCAATAAATATTTGTAAATGGTTTTGAAAATATTTTGCAATCAAAAGCAAATTTGAGCTTCTCAAGCTATTGCAACAAATATGCAATCTCAGAAGGCTTAGTAAAGTTTTCTTAGGATGAACTTATTGACTAAGTCTCCTAAGAATCCTTTTGGGTCAGCTCTCAATAAAAATAAATCAATCTCACAACCCCACAACCAAGAGAGAGCAAACCTTTCTATCTAAACACTCAAGAACACTTACAGATGATTTAATGAGTTTTGCCCCATTTATTATACGTGATGAAGCAAGAAAGGCGAGATATTTTGAAAGAGGGTTGAGGCATGAGATCTATAGATAGATTATGGTGTTGAAAATTCAGGACTTTGCTGAATTAGTAGATAGAGCTGCTTTGGTTGGGGCTAGTGAGCGGTTGGGTGTTGAGTAGTAGGGACAGAAGAAGAGACTTATGCCTTTAGGTTTCCAACAGGGGTCCAGGCAAGGTCAGTGGAGGAGAGGAAACTATGGTAGAGGACAAAGACAAGAGGCTGGGGGTCGTGGGGTTCAGGCAGTGCAGACTTACCCTATTTATCATACTTGTGGGAAGAGACACTTGGGAGAGTGTTGAGTAGGGGGGTGTTATCAGTTATCATTGTGGTGGTTTAGGGCATATGGCACGGGATTATTCTATACCACCTAGCATTGCTCCTACTCCCAGGTAGTTCAGGGGAGGTTACTAGGTGCCTCATGGAGGTTAGCAGAGGAATATGGCTCCAACGAGGGTGTATGCATTGATGCCTAGTGATGCCGAGACCGCAGGGGATGTCGTGACATGTACCTTTACTGTTTTACCATATCAGGTTATTATTTTATTTGATTCAGGTGTCACACACTCTTTTGTGTTTGTGGCCTATATTAAATTGTCTGGGAATGGCACCCAGTTGTTAGGGGTAGATTTGGCAGTAGCTACACCAGCTGGATTAGGGATGAAATGTCATAGGGGCTTAAGGGTTATCCAATAGAAATCCAAGGTAGAGTGTTATCAGCTGATCTAGTTGTGCTTGATATGCATGACTTTGATATAATACTGGGTATGGACTAGCTGGTGGCGAACTATGCCAACATTGATTGTTATCAAAAAAAGGTGATTTTCAGACCACCCGGCAAGCCAGAATTCAGTTTTTTGGGGTCATAGGTGAGTTCCCCACCTCAGTTGGTGTCAGCCATGCAAGCGAGAAGGCTACTCTTGGATGGGTGTTAGGGGTTTATGGCTTTCGTGAAAGAGGTGTCAGAGAATGAGTTGAAGCTTAGCGACACACCAGTGGTTAAAGAATTCTTAGGTGTTTTTCTAGAAGAATTGTCAGGGTTTCCTCCTGAACGTGATCTAGATTTCCCTATTGATCTACTTCTAGGGACAACATCGATCTCTAAAGCTCCTTACCGTGTGGCTCCAGCAAAGTTGGGGGAATTAAAGGACCAGTTGCAAGATCTATTGAATAAAGGATTTATCAGACCTAGTGTTTTGCCTTGGGGAGCTCCAGTGTTATTTGTAAAGAAGAAAGACGGGTCTATGAGGATGTGTATAGACTATAGGGAGATAAACGAGGTAACTATTAAGAACAGATATCCTCTACCCCGTATATATGATTTATTTGATCAGCTCCAGGGTACACGAGTTTATTTCAAGATTGACCTATGATTAGGTTATCATCAGGTGAAGGTAAAAGCAGAAGGCGTCTCGAAGACAACTTTTAGGACTAGGTATGGGCATTATGAATTTCTTGTTATACCTTTTGGTCTGACAATTGTTCCTACAGTATTCATGAGTTTGATGAATAGAATCTTTTATCAGTATTTAGACCAGTTTGTCATAGTTTTCATTGATGATATACTGGTATACTTGGGGATTTTTTAGGAGCATGAAGCACACTTACGACTAGTACTCCAGATGCTCAGGGAAAAGAGTTTGTATGCTAAGTTCAGTAAATGCAAATTCTAGTTAAAGAAGGTGGCATTTCTGGGGCACGTTATCTCAAGTGATGGAATTTTAGTGGATCTTAGTAAGATTGATGCAGTTGTGAAGTAGGCCAGGTCGAAGAACATTCAGGAAATCAGGAGTTTCTTGAGGTTGACAGGTTATTACCGTCGATTTGTTAAGGGGTTCTCAACATTATCAGGGCCTCTGACGCGACTAACCAGAAAAAATGTCAAGTTTGAATGGGATGATAGCTGTGAGTAGAGTTTCCAGGAACTAAAGAAGAGGCTCGTCACTGCACTAGTGTTGATCATCCCATCAGGGGGTGATGGTTATGTTATCTACAGTGATGCGTCTTTGAAAGGACTTGGTTATGTATTGATGTAGTGAGGCATGGTGGTAGCGTATGCTTCTAGGCAATTGAAAGAATATGAAAAGAACTACCCTACTCACGATCTTGAATTGGCTGCAGTGGTATATGCACTAAAGATTTGGAGGCATTATTTATACGGCGAGAAGTTTAAGATATTCTTTACCCATAAAAGTTTAAAGTACTTCTTTATGTAGAAGGAATTGAATATGCGACAGAGAAGATGGTTGGAACTTATCAATGACTATGATTACACCATCAGCTACCATCCAGATATAGCAAATGTGGTAGCTGATGCACTGAGCCGTAAATCAGGAGGCGCAGCACAGTTAGCAGTAGTAATTCAACATCCCATCCTGATGGATCTAGAGAGATTTGATATGGAGTTGGTTGAGAGTGATCACCAGACTTTTGGTGCCAACCTGGTGGTGCAGCCTATGTTGTATAAAAGGATTAAAGCAACTCAAAACAATGACATATAGTTGGTGGAATTGATTGTGAAAGCACATAATGAACAGGGGGGGATTCAGTATTTTAGATGATGGAGCTTTGTGGTTCCATTTTAGATTATGCGTGCCTGCAGATGCTGATATCAGTAGGACGATCCTTAAGAAGGCTCATAGGTCCCTATATACAGTTCATCTTGGTAGTACTAAAATGTATCGGGATCTATGAGAGTCCTTTTGGTAGAGTGGCATGAAGAGAGAAATTGCCAAATTTGTGCAACAGTGCTTGACGTGCCAGCAGATTAAGGTTGAGCACCAGAGGTTAGTAGGCTAGTTGCAGCCACTTTTCATCCCAGAGTGGAAGTGGGATCATGTTTCTATGGACTTGGTGACGAGTTTATCACCGACGCGACAGGGGCAGAATGTTATTTGGGTGGTCGTTGATAGATTGACAAAGACCGGTCATTTCATTCTCATTAAAGTCGACTACTCGATGGACAGACTAGCAGCGTTATATATTCAGGAGATCGTACGATCACATGGAGTGCTAGTGTCTATTATATTAGACCGAGACCCACGTTTCACGTCACGTTTTAGGAGGAGTTTGCAGGAGGCTCTGGAGTCTCATTTATCTTTCAACACAGTGTTTCATCCTCAGACGAACGGCTATACTGAAAAGGTGATTCAGATATTAGAAGCTATGCTACAAGCGTGCGTACCGGATTCTGGGGGTAGTTGGACTCGGTATATGCCACTAGTAGAGTTTGCATAGAATAACAGCTATTAGACCAGCATTGACATGACACCCTATGAGGCACTCTATGGTAGGAGGTCTTGTTCTCCTCTATACTGGAATAAGATAGGTGAGAGGTGAGTTTTGGGATCAAAAATAGTGCAGCAAGCGTACGATAAAGTTCGGCTCATTAAAGAAAGAATTAGCGCAACTCAGAATCGATAGAAAAGCTACGTCGATACACGCCACTGGGAATTGGAATTTGAGGTAGGAGACTATTTGTTTTTTAAGATAGCACCACAAGTGAGGGTAATTAATAAAATTAGGGTATTTTTCTTTAAGAATGAAAAGGTGATGAATAGAAAATTTCAAGGACAAAATTTTTATAAGGAAGAGAGAATGTAATGCCCCCGAAAATGATATGTTTGGGAATGTAAAAAGATAAATAAATAAATAATGAATGAAAAAAATATATAATAAAATAAAATTATTAGTAATTAATTTATTAATTAAACATTATTAAATAGAATTAATTAAATTAGATAACATGATGGTTATATATATATGAATAAGTATATAAGTATAAGTAATGTGTTTATATATATATATATATATATATATATGAATATGATAAAGTAAAAAAAAAATGATGAATGAATAGCATTAGGAAGCAGAAGCTTCCTTATTTCAACCAAAAATCAGAGCTGCGCACGCCCCCTCTGCTTTCTCTCTCACGCTCTCTCTGGCTCACCTCCATCTCTTTCCCACTTCTTTTAATTTCTCGATGGATATTCAGCTGATCGGGAAATGAAAGGTGTCGTTGGATTCCTAACTCCACCACCGACATTTCTACTGGAGTAGATTTGTTGTGGGAGCAGCATAGGCTTCATTCCTCGGGTAAAGTAATCTTTTCCTATTTTCTTAATTTTTCCTTAAATATGCCGCCAAATCGACGATTAGGCACCACCATGGGGTCCTAGTCGCGATCGTCATCATTTTTACTGGAGTAAATTTTCAATTTGGATTTCCTTAAGTACCATTCCAAAGTGAGAGTGAGATTTGGGGAATTAAGTAAATTGGTTATATTTGAGGGTATAATTATTTATTTGGAATTTATGGGCTTAGGAAATATTAAAATAGTATTTTATTTAGGATTGATTTAATGGAATTAGGATTTTTGATTCAGATTCTGGGTGAGCACCAGAGGCATTAATTTAGGATTCTTGTTGGCATAATTCAAGAAACCAGGTAAGGGGAATAAATTAAGTCAGAATTTTCATGGAAATACTTATTATTCTACAGTGTTTTATTTTAGAAAATTATGTATGATATAAAATTATGTTTGGAAATATTACTACTGTTTATAGGGAATGTTTATATATATATATATATATATATATATATATATATATATATATATATATATATATAAACATTCCCTATAAACAGTAGTAATATTTCCAAACATAATTTTATATCATACACAAGAAACCAGGTAAGGGGAATAAATTAAGTCAGAATTTTCATGGAAATACTTATTATTCTACAGTGTTTTATTTTAGAAAATTATGTATGATATAAAATTATGTTTGGAAATATTACTACTGTTTATAGGGAATGTTTATATATATATATATATATATATATATATATATATTATCAGGGAAAATGGTTTAATTTGTGTGGCATGGATATAAAATCTTATGATTTATGTGATGGCAAAATGTTATGTTTTCAAAACCTTTATGCTATTATTGTTTTTAGGAAATGGTTAAAACAGTATAGGAATTATATTTTTCATAATTTATAAAACGGCGCAAGGGTTGTAATTTATGAAATGACACAAGGGCCGTAATTTATGTGAAATGGCACAAGGGCCATAGTTTATATAAAATGGCATAAGGGCCATTAATTTATGTGATATGATATGATATGATATGAAATGTGGGCACAAGGGCCGTAGTGAAAGACATGTTATTTTTAAGAAAATATTATTATGATATGAAATGTCGGCACAAGGGCCGTAATGAAAGATATGTTATTTTTATGAAAATATTATTATGTTAGATATTATGGTGAAATAGTTATATTCAGCATATGAAATACAGTACATGATATCAGTAACTGGATGGCTTAGTTTAGTTCAACTCAGTAGCACGATACTGTAGCTATATATGCAAACAGATACTGTTAGTGCTACCACATGCCGCAAGGGGCTATGGGAGATTGACAGTCGATGTGGCTTCAATGTAGAGTTGTAAATGTCCCCCTGGCAGTCTCGACCAGGTTGGGGCGGGCCCATCATACTTACAGACTTATATTGATCTAGCATGGTCAGCCAGCCAGTGCTAGGTCCCACTTTCAGGCCGCACAACCTAGTCATGTGGGGGTAATACATGACATCAACTAGCTATCCATCTTGGGATTTATTTCATGTATTATACAGTGATATAAGATGCTTTAAATGTACAGATATATAGCATGACATGTCTGCTACTTTCAAATATGTTTATTCAGTATTTGTCAGACAGATTTATCAGATATGATTTATGTACAGTATATGCTTATGACACGTGAAATACCCATGTTGTCACACACTGATATTAGTTTATTTTCCTTACTAAGAGGTGTCTCACCCCAGCTCTAAAACATTCCAGGGAATCCAGGTAGAGTAGCGGATAGAGCTCCGTGGCGTTAGTGGTCGCCCGATCTACCCTGCCAGAAGGGTAAGTCCCTATGCTAGGGTCAAATGGGTTTTTGGGTAGTGACCCTAGGGAACTTTATGATCATTTGGGATGTGTGTATATTTATATGACGGGTTTGTAAAACTCTGGTATTATATTTGGATGATTGGTTTGTTATGTATATGATATATGTTTTCCGCTATTAGGGTATTAGTGATATATGACAGGTTTATTCCCCAGTACCCACGAGTCTGGGTGATTTATGTTTATGGTCATCATGATTATTGACATGCTATTATGTAAAGTATATATATATACATATACTTTACATAATAGCATATCAATAATTATGATATATTAGACAGGTCATTACATTAGGTTACTAAAATCACACCTGGGACCCATTCACAGGTTTGGAGCATGACAAATCATATGCCACACAAATTTCATCTGATATTTATATTATAATAAGTTTCAAGTAAAATAACACACTCCATTTTCACATATTTCTCAACCCATAATTTTCATAAAAAAAAACTGTTATAATTTATTCCCCTTACCTAGCTTACTGAAATTTCGCTAAAACACCAAATTTCTACTCCCCTCGGCGTTTGTAGCCCAAAAACATATAACACATATTTTCCCCAAATTATTCAACACAACTCCCAAAATAACTTGCATTTAACACCTCCTATATTTCATATCCTCCAAATTAACTTAAAAACCCTAAAATACACACCTTAGCCTGGTTTTGAGATGTTGCCCTGGAATCCCAAACTGAAAATCTGCACCACGTAGGTTGTAGAGAATCTTCGTAGGAACCCCGTGGTGGTTCTTGATTGTCAATCTGACCTAAAATGAAGCTAGAATCAAAGGAAAAATGGAAGGGGTTTCGTAGGGTTTAAAAGAGAGAGGAAGAAGGAAATTTTATTTTTAAGAAATATGTCTCGCGGCTCTCCTTATAAAATTCACTGCAGAGAAAATTGTCGCCGGTCGCTGATTTTCTCTGACCCTCATAAAATCGTCACTGATTTTCTATTTAACTGGCCCTATTTTAACTATTTACCCATTATTGTTCTGCGGTGAAAACCAAAACTATCGCTGATTTTCTGGCTCCTCCAGAAAACCGTCACCGATTTTCTTCCTTTTCGGCCAAAAATCATTTTTTCCATTTTATTTTATGATTTTATTTTCCTGGGTCTCTACATTCTCCTCTCCTTATAAAAATTTTGTCTTCGAAATTTGCCATTTATCACATTTCCATTATAAAAGAGCAACACCACCATTTCATTAATTACCCTCACCTATAGTAAAGGAATACCATGGTTACATAGGGGTTCTGGGAGATTACAACCATTGAAAGAAAATTCTCCCCAAAACCATTAAAACCAAAATACCACCTATACTATACAAATCAAAATACATACCTTAACCCTAGTTCTCACTGAACAGCTGTGGGTATCTTTGGTGCATCTGCTCCTCTAATTCCCAAGAAGCTTCCTCTACTATATGGTTGTGCCACAAAACTTTTACTAGTGGTATGCTTTTCATACGCAGCTCCTATTCTTTCCAATCCAAAATCTGCACTGGCACTTCTTCATAAGACAAAGTATCACTAAGTTCCAGTGCCTCATATCTGATCACATGGGAGAGATCCAAGACGTATTTTCTTAAAGTAAAAACATGAAATACTTTGTGAATTCTAGTCAAAAGTGATGGTAACGCCAACTTATAGACAACTGGACCCACTCTTTCAAGAATCTGGAATGGTTCAATATACTTAGGGCTCAGTTTACCCCTTCCCTCCAAATCTCATGACTCCTTTAAACAGTGCTACCCTAAAAAATATGTGATATCCAATGTCAAACTCTAACCCTCATCGACGAGAATTTGCATAACTCTTCTACCGACTCTACGCTGTTCTGATTCTATCTCTAATTAGTCTGACTTTATCCCGAGTCTGTTGTATCAACTGTAGCCTCAATATCTATCTCTTCCTAATCTCATCCCAATACAATGGGGATCGACATTTCCTACCAAACAATGCCTCAAATGCTACCATCCTAATGCTGGCCTAATAGCTGTTATTATACGCAAACTCGACTAGTGGTATAAACCGTAACTAATTGCCTCCAAACTCCAGCACACATGCACATAGCATATCCTCCAATATCTGTATCATTCTCTCTGTCTGCCTATCTGACTGAAGATAAAATGATGTGCTAAACGAAAACTAAGAACCCATGGCCTCTTGCAAACTCCTCCAGAAATGGGATGTGAATCATGGGTCTCGGTCTAAAACTATGGACACAAGCATGCCATGCATTCTCACTATCTCCTAAATATATAACTTTGCTAATCAATTTAAGGAGTAGTTAACTCTAATAGGCAGGAAGGGGGTAGTCTTCGTAAATCGATCAAACACTACCTAAATGACATCATGTCCATGTAGTGCTAGCGGTAACCCAGTAACAAAATCCATTGCTATATGCTCCCACTTCCACTCAAGAATATACAGCGGCTGTAATGACCCCGCCGGTATCTTATGCTCAGCTTTTACCTGGTGGCATGTCAAACATTGTGTTACAAATTCAGCAATCTCTCTTTTCATTCCGCTCCACCAGAAAGATTCCCAAAGATCCCTATACATTTTAGTGCTATTAGGATGTACTGTATATAAGGATCAGTGTGCTTCCTCCAAAATCACTTTCTTAATCTCAGGATCGGCAAGTACACATAACCTGGTATGGAATCTCAAAGCTCCATCTTATGAGATAGTAAAATCTTCCTCCAGACCATCCTGTACTTTCTTTATAAGCTCTACCAGCTCTGCGTCACTCCTCTGAACCGCTTTAATTCCTTCTTGTAGAGTCAATTGTAATACCAAATTGGCAATAAATGCCTGGTGATCACCCTCTACGAGTTCTATCCCCGGTCTCTCCAGATCCATCTGAACCGAATATTGTATCGCCACTATAGACACTGATGCACCCACTGATTTCCAACTCAAGGCATTAGTCACCTCATTAGCCTTTCCTGGGTGGTAATTGATGGTGCAGTCGTAATCTTTTATCAGTTCCAACCACCTCCTCTACCTCATGTTCAATTCTTTCTGCGTGAAAAAGTATTTCAAACTCTTATGCTCAGTAAAAATTTCACACCTAAAACACATACATATTACTAATAAAATTTCTGAAATTCGTAGCATAACATATTTCCCTTACCTGGTTAATCGAACTCACCTACTGATTCTAACTCATGCCCGCGACATTCATAATTCCATAATTCCTGAAATTATACACATTCATATTTTTCCTGTTAATTAACTGAATTTTTAGAATAATTTTCATACTCACATTTCCTGAATTCATAAACTATTTATCACCTTACTTGGGTTCCTGAAAACACTCACTAAAAATTCTTAGCCTGCCTGTCGTGTATACACCAACCTTGAATTTTACAAAATCTCAATTTCTCAATTTAACCTCAGAAATACATTCACATCTAAGCTTATATCTTAAATAATTAAATAATCAACCCAAAACATCTAAATAACACCCTTACCTTAGTTTTGGGATGGTACCCCAAAACCCCAAATTGAAATTCTGCTCCGTTTACGTCATAGAGAATCTTCCCAAGAACCTTGTGGTGGTTCCTGATTGTCGAAATGAGGCTTATTAGAGCAAAAATTGTAGATGGAAGGAAGAAGGGTTCATGGGTTTGAGAGAAAAGAGAGAGAGAATTTGATCTTGTTTAAAAATGAAGCTCTCGGTTCTTTTATAAGTTCAGCTCTATGACCAAAAATCGTTGACAGTTTTCCTAGCTTCTTAGAAAACCATCACCAATTTTCTATTAACCGGTCCCAAAGTTACCATTTTACCTTTACCTAACCGCGGCTAAAATCCAAAACCGTTGTTGGTTTTCTGGCTCCTTTAGAAAACCGTCATCGGTTTCCTCCTGCCTTAGCCAAAAATCCATTTTCTCATTTCATTTTATTTATTTTCTGGGTCACTACATTCTCCCCTCCTTATAAAATTGTGTCCTCGAAATTTACTATCTGTGCTATACACCATCTCCTGAGGAAAAGTTGGCTACTTATTTTATTAATTGCCCTCACTTATGGCGAAGGAATATCGTGGTTACATATACAGTTTGGGAGATTACACGTATATACATAAAAGAAAATTCTTCCAAAACCAAAAACACTATTTATCCTATAATATAATATTCACTTGTGTATACATCATCCTACTCTGCATAAAATAAAACCAAACTACATAAATTGAATTTACTTTACCTGAATTGCTATTGTTCTTTTTGTCTAATATTTGTCCCCACTGAATAGATGTAGACATCTCTATCGTATTTCTTCCTCTAACTCCAATGAGCCCTCTTCCACTACATGATTCTCCACAAAACCTTTACTAGTGGAATGCTCTTAGTACACAACTCCTGTTCTTTTCTATCTAAGATCTGCACTGGTATCTCCTCATATGCTAGTGTGTCACTAAGTTCTATCTCCTTGTAACTAATCACATGGGAGGGATCTGGGATATATTTCCTTAATATGGAAACATGAAATACGTCGTGTATTCTGGATATGTGAAATACGAAATGAGATATATACTACTATGAGAATAGAATGTGTATTGAATAGATGGGAAAAAAAATAGAAAAAATGAGAATACTGAAATGTGATATATACCATTATGAGGTGAGATATGAAAATGAAAATGTGAATGCTGCAATGTAAATATTGCAATGAGAATGTTGAAATGTGAATACTAAAATGCGAAAATGAAAATGTAAATATTGCAATGTAAATACTACAATGAGAATGTGGAAATGTGAATGCTGAAATGCAAATATGAAAATGTGAGTATTGCAATGTGAATACTGAAATATGAATATTGCAATGTGAATTCTGCAATGTGAATGTGAAATGTGAATACAAGAAATGTGAATATTGCAATAGGAATACTGCAATGTGAACAATGAAATGTGGAAATGAGAACCCTGATGGATAGTTATTGATAAAGAGTACGGTACCGTTTCCAGTGAGGTGTTAGTGCAACCATACAGTCTCATGGTGAGTGTGGTGTTGACAGTCAATTGAGCTAGTGAGAATGGTAGTTTTGCCCCCTGGGTCTGGACTAAGGTTATAGTAGGTCAATCGTACTACAGATGCACGGATGGATTTCCTATTTTGATCTAACCAGGTCATCCAACCACGGTTTAGATCCAGCCTTCAAGCCGCACAACCTTGACCATGGGGGGAAGCATGACGTGGAGAATATCCTCAAGGCAGCCATGAGTTACAGACGCGGATGTATTGGTTACCGAGGACACTCATGCGCTAACATAATAAATAAGGCGAAGTAAAACTCTCTTCCTAAGGACTTACTGAGTAAGGTGAGTGCCTTGATAAGTATAAGTTGTAGCCATACCCGAGTAATTCGAGCAGGGTTACAAATGATATCAAAGTAGAGGGGAGCTACATGTATGGGCGTGTAACCTCCCCTATCCTCGGGAACTTTTACTGGTAAACATGGGTTGCATGTGAATGAGTTGAAAATGGAATTAAAGCTTTTAAAAGCTTGTGTTTTATATCTATATGATTATGAGTTTAAATGATATATTTTTCTTAGATGGTATTATCACTAAAATGGGAATATTATGATATAACAAAACTCTTACTACCATACACTGTAAATAATTTATTCTGTCTTATTGAGATGTGTCTCACCCAAATATCTAAATATTTTAGGAAACCATAATAGATGAGTAGATAGAGCTCCGAGATAGAGGGAATTGATACCCTGATAGATAAGGTGAGTGATTAAGTTAGGAATGTTTGATTCCCCTAGAGTATTTTGTGTTTCTTTTTGGGAATGTGTTGGATATGTGTATATATATGGATGTATAGTACTCTGGTTATTTGTATTCTGGATGATTTGTATATATTGACTTCCGCTGTTAAGGTTATTTATATAAGTTTCACAATTATTACCTGGTATCCCACTTCGGGTAGGGTTATGTTTAAATGGTATCAGAGTTTTTGACATGGCTGATGTTTGATTATTTATTTATTGAAAAAAAAATGGTATGAAAACCGAGGCATCACACTACCAGCTCTTTTGTAGAGCTAGGTTACCATTTAAAGAAATTCCAGAGTTTGAGTTAAATGTTGATTAACAAATTTCGAGGACGAAATTTTTATAAGGAGGGGAGGATGCAAGAACCTAGAAAATAAAAATAATATATTTGGTTTGGTACAAGACCAAACCGTCAACAGTTTCAAGGAACTTAGGGAAACCGTCGACTGTTTCAAACAACCGAGAGCCTATATGTAAGAAAACGGATAAATTGGTTTGGTATGAGGCCAAATCGTCGACGGTTTCAAGAAAATCGTCGACGGTTGGCCGAGGGTCTTTTAGTGGGGAAGTCTTATATTTTTTTTAAAAACACTCTCATCTCTCTCTCTCTCTCTCTCTTAGGGTTTTTGGGCTCTCTCTCTCTCTCTTTACTCTAACTCTCTCATATCTCTCTCTCTTCTAAGCTCTCCCAGGTCTCCACTCCCACTCTCCGATCCTCTCTCTTTCCTCTCCGATTGTTTTTCTCTCCTCAACCAGGTTTAAGAAAACTCGGGTTCCTTCTCCCGAAAGCTGCAAGCTCAGTTTCAGGAACGTGGTAGGCGTATCTTCGGTATTTGGTAAGGGGAATAGATTATGTCAGTTATTCTGTAAATTGAACCGATTGAATTTGAATATGTGGATGGTTTTGATATTATACTTGTTTTGGGGAAAAATTAAAGTGAGTAGGGTGATTATATCCTTTTTCTTGTAAAACATATATGTTGAGTTGAACTAAAACCGTGGAGGTGATCATACCTTTATTTTTAGCAAACTATATTGATTATATTTTGATTTAACACTCAAATAAGTGTGGCCTGAGAATGACTTGTTTTATTGCATAAATAAACCTGTGAGAACTGTTATGGTTTTATATGGCAAAAATTGTGATTTTGTACTGAGAACGATGGGGAGGGATGCTCAGTATGGAAATTCTATTGCGAAATTTGTACTGAGAACGATGAGGAGGGATGCTCAGTATGAAAATTCTATTGTGAAGTATGTACTGAGAATGATGGGGAGGAATGCTCAATATGGAAATTCTATTGTGAAGTTTGTATTGAGAACAATGGGGAAGGATGCTCAATTTGGAAATTTTATTGTGAAGTTTGTATTGAGAATGATGGGGAGGGATGCTCAGTATGGAAATTCTATTGTGAAGTTTGTACTGAGAACGATGCAGAGGGATGCTCAGTATGGAAATTCTATTGTGAAGTTTGTACTGAGAACGATGGGAAGGGATGCTCATTATGGAAATTATGTTGTGATGTTTGTACTGAGAACGTTGGGGGGGGGGATGCTCAGTATGTATTTCTTAATTAAATGTATGGAAACTGTGGAAATTCTGTTGTATTAAGTAAAATACATACATGTAGATTTATGTAAACAAGACTATTATTGAGCCGAAGTTATTAACTGAAAGAAAATATGTAATTTTAACTATACTAGTGTGAGTACAGTTTATAAATTCCTTTTCAATTAAAGTTAAATTAATGGGTATATTTGCTTACACTAAACTCATGTTAGCCCAACACTGATAATAATTTATTTTATCTTACTGAGAGGTGTCTCACCCCAAATAAATATTTTCACATTTTAAAGCGAATAGGGGATCAGGCTTAAGAGCTTCAGAGCAGGGTGTAGATAGTATAGTTAGGGTAAGTGTTTGTATAAAACTAAGCTAGATATGTTTTTGTATACCTTGGGATGTAATACTATTTTTGGGGAGATGCCTATGTAATAATGACGATGGGTTTAGTACTCTGGTATGGTATTTGAAGTTTATTGTGTTTTCGATGCTTGTTTTAAATTATCATGGAAAGGCGTACACTGGACCCCATCGGAATCTAGTTCGCTATGGTTGTGGTATCATAGATACAATATAGTTGTGGTATCTGAGATGGTGTATGTCTCGAGATACGTTACAAATGTGGTATCAAAGGTGTGTATGTTTTGGGGCGTTACAAATTGGGTTTATAAAAATGAAATGTGCTTGATACAAAAATTTAAAACAATTAAACCAACCAAACAATTCATTAAAGCAAATAAATAAAAGAGAGAAGGGATAATAAATATGCAAACTCTTTTTAGTCGTTCGACTATTCATGCCTATGTCCACTCTCTCTCGAGTAATTATCTTAAGGTTCCACTCTTTCCCCTTGCTTTAATAGCAGCAAAGACACCAATTACATCCCTTATGTTATGGAGACAAGGAACCAAAACACTCGTTGTTTTACGGAGATCAAAGAACCAATACAAGAAAACTTACAAACACAAAATCCTTACAAGAAAGATATACAAATTAAGCTCACAAACTTAACGCTCAAAGAATGATAAAAGTAATGCTCAAGAGTTTTCTCTCAAAGATTGGCAATAATGAGCACAAAAAGAGAATAAGAGAGAATGAAAGCAAAAACACTTACCCTATGTTTGGAGATACCTTATATTTGGAGTTGTATTGGATTTGAATATGATGTAATACAAAATTGTATTGGAATGTCTCCAAATTCATCCAAATCCAAAATCTAAGGTTTGAAATCCATGCTCTCAAATGTAGTGTTAAATTTTTAGTATGGATAGCTTCCCAAACGTTCTCAAGGTTTTGAAGGGCATGTATATCGAGATTGGATGAAAACCAGTCATTTTTTTACCCCTGGGAGCCTTTTCGCTACCAGTCGATTGCTTACAGGGTCTGGTCAACTGCTTTGCTCATATTTTTGACAACTGAGCTTTGATTGTATAGGAGATAGATGAGCTCTATTTGTACACTCGAGTAGATAAGCTATGCTCATGAGTTCTACTTTTAGTACTTGGTGAAAGTAGATTGAATATATAGGAGCATTCTAGCATAAGAAATATGCCTGATGGGCTTATTGAAAAGAAAAAACTAAGGGGTCATTTGGTATCACTGACAAAAATTAGAGAAACGAAAATCAAAAAATAGAAACAAAAAATAAAAACTAGAAACTAGCAACTTGTTTGGTTAACATTTATAAAACTAATACAAATTAAATACTTAATTAAAAAAAACTCATTTTCATCTTTAAATCAAATATCACTATAACAATATGATTAAAATATAAAATTACCAATAATGCATATTAAAAAATTATTGTAATAAAAAAATTATTATAATTATTTTACTTAATTGTTTTAATTTCAAATTTTACTTTACAATAAAAATTTTATTTAACATGACAATTAAATATTGAAAGTATTTTGTAATTAGCTTTATTCTTTTTTTTTTTTGAAATTTTTGCATGTTTTTGTTTTAATTTATACTTAAATCCATATGACCATTTAATTTTGATTTTAATTTAAAAGTGTATAAAATGAATAATTTAATTAAAAAAAACTATTTCTGCATATTAAAATATAAAAGTTATGGCAAGTGGTTGCAAAAATAATTGAAAATAAAAAAAAAATAGTTTTCAATTTTTTGGTAAATAGCTGGAAACCAGCAATAAAAATAGAAAATTGACAACATAAACAAGCACATTTTTACAATATGTTTTTTCATTGTGGAGAAATAAAAGAAAACAAGAAATAAAAACGATACCAAACAAACCCTAAGAAAACCTAGTCGACTCGGTTGAGGAGGCAAGATTGGTCAGCTCGGTTAAGGAGGAAAATCTAGTTGGCCTAGGTAAGGAGTAGAGCTTGATGAGATTAGTTGAGGATGGGAGCCTAATTGGCTTGGTTGAGGATAGGGCCTAGTTGGCTCGGTTGAGGGCTCCTCTTCTTATTTAGAGGTTTCTTGGCTCGATGGTTTTTTATGATATTGTATTATAGTTTACAAATCCCCTGCATCATGTGGGTTACTAGTTAGAGGTTTCTTGGCTCGATGGTTTTTTATGATACTGTATTATAGTTTACAAATCCCCTATATCATGTGGGTAATTAATTAGAAAGTATAAATATTACTCAAAGAAGGAGAGGTTAAAAACTACAAAAAAGATAGGGGCCCATTTAGTTGGCGAAAACAGTTGTCATTTTCCATTTTCAATTTTCCAATGAATTACCAAAATAAAGTTAGCTACTTTCACAATTTCATAACATTTGTATAAAGTAAATAAAAAACAATAAAAAGTATTGACACTATTTGCTTGTGTGAATAATTTTATTTTTTATTTTTAAAATTTAAAATTATTGAGGCACAAAATATTTGCAATTAGGCGACCAATAAATACCTTCATGTGTGTAATAAAGGGTGTGTAAGGGAAGAATAACTCCTATTACTCCCCCTGAACTAAGGATAATTATATTACACATTCATTAAGAGTTAACTAGGTAAGCCATTTCACAACTACACAACCTTTTGTAGTGTTGTGATTCTATCTTGTTCACTTATTGACTTAAGCATTAGAAAGATCTCATGGCGCACCCCAGTCCTCCAAGTCCCTTTTACTATTTTTTCAAAAAATCAAGGTTGTGATCAAGCTCAATAAATTTTATAGCCAACACATATATTTACAAAAATACCAAGTTGTTTCATAGCTTTTAAATTTAAATAGACAATCCAGAAAGTATTTTTTTATTAATTTTAGATGTCTAACTTCTTATTTTGTATATGATAATATAGAATTATGATCTTAAACTTTGATTTGTGTGAATTATGTATTGAGTTTCTTCCAAATTAACGCATATTCAAATCCAAGCTTAAAATTCATGAACTTAAATATCACCACCTTCTACAGAACTTTAAAAATAAGGGTTTTTTTTTTTTTTTTGTAATTATCTTAAAATAAAAAAATTTAAAACTATTTTGCAAAACTCAACAAACTCTTATTCTTTCTCCTATCTTAATATGAATCTTAGAAAACTAAAACATAAATTAAAAATTATATATATATTTTTTAAATTTAAAAATAAAAAATATTTTCCCCAAATAAAGCATAAGCATATATAACTAATTAGAAAAGGTATTTTTCCCTAAAAATTATTTATTTATTGGGCGTAAGCCCAATAATATGGCCTAGTTTTGGAATTCAGCTCATAGCCTTCTACATTCGCAAACCAAACCCAAAGGAAGCGCCACGGCCCAATTCAACATACCAGTAGCCCATTTACACTTCACCAAACTATAAATGTGATCCTGTTTGCCCTGAACTAGGGTTTTAGAGGTTGGGGTTTTCCGCGATCGAAGTCGAAGCTAAGCAATTTCGCCAGTTCGCCGCAATGATCTACGATGTGAACTCTCCTCTCTTCAGGTCCTTCCTCAGCCAGAAGGGAGGCTCCTCTGATAAGAGGTACGCTCTCTCCCAATTTTCTGATTCATATTTTTATGGTCTCCGTATTGCTTTCATAGTTCATGTTGAACTTCTGAACCCTTCTATTCATGATACGATTCTTCCTTTTTTGAAATAAGTAAGCCAATGCACTCCTTGTGAGTCAATCGTGTGCCTGCGTGTGATAACTAGCTGAATAGTTGCACACTCGAATCTATTTTATAGATTTGTTGGTGGTATGCAATGGAATTGTTTGATACACTGAGTTGGGATGCGGTGGCGCACGTTTCAGTTTCATTATTATTCTTGTGTTCTTTTTTTGATCTTGGATTGCTAGTTAAGTAGTACAAACGGCGTTGTTAGATTAGTGGAGCTTGCTGAAATAGTTGGGTATAATTAATATATATATCTGAGACCCCCTTAGATGTGCTAGAGTAATGGGTCTGCTGAGCAGAATGGGGATTATGTTGTTCAAGCTTGTTTTGGTTGAGCCATGACTGAGCTTGGGAGGCTCTTCCTCTATTAGAAAAGGCCCTATGGATTAAGGGGAAGTGCATGAATTTCTAGAAAAAAGTGAAAGCAGGCCTAATAATCAAACTGGTCAATTTTGTATTTGGGCAGTATACAGAATTCTTTTGAATGGGGGATGTGCTTCTATCTAAGAGCTGTTTTGCTTCCACCTGAGTTAACCATTTGCCCAGAGTATCCTCTAATTGTTTCTTCAAGACTTGGTTTTCTGGCACAAAGGAAAATCCTAATTCTAGTGTTTTTGAATTAATTGAGTTAATTATATTTATGTCAACTGATAGGATAATCCATCTTGTTTGTGTGCAGCATGTGTTGGTTTGGGCTGGGCGTGGGTGGGTAGCAGAACCTCAAGTGCGCAGCATGTGTGGGTTTGGGCTGGGGGTGGGTGGGTAGCAGAACCTCAAGCCTTATTTTTCCTCCAAAAAAAAAAAATTATCCTAATTTCTAGCACACTTGAATTAAAACAATTACATAACTTTACATGGATTGATCAGATAACCTGATTTGAATTTTGAAGGTTTTTCTCTTTCTACAAATCATTGATCCTTTTTCTTAAAATAGTGTAAATGAACTTTTCTGAGGAAAAAAGGAAACCATGTTTATTATATGCTTTTTAAAGGAGGAATGTGGAGTATGGTTTTCCACAATTAATTGTTTTAAACTTTAATTGGTCAACCTTTTATTTTTTGAAAGAAAGTGATATGTAAATATGAAAGAACTACAATTTTTCACCATATGTTTATTTTGGTTTTGAATCATTTGGTTTTTTTGATCTGCTAAGAAAAAAATTTCTATTGTATTTTTGAAACTAAGATCCCCATATTTTCACCAATCAGTTATTCTTTTGAATTAATTTTTATTTCTGAATCTAGCTTTGTGTATTTATTATTATTTTTGAAAGGAACGTTACCTTTTTGTCGTATCTTGTTTTTTGTTTTGCGCTTGTTGATGTTCTTTTGTTTAGAAATGCATTTATAACTTTAAAAGAAAAAAACAATTTATGTATTCTTTCAAAAAAGTTTTTATGTTTTAATTTGAAGTCTTTGAAAAAGGATCGCTTACATGTTGCCAATTTCTCAAGCCTAGAGTTTTTTTTTTTTGCATGTAGGACTCATTTGATTGATTCTTCTACTCGACTTGTCAATTGAATTTGGAAAACTAAAGGTTACATTTTCAGATTTTGTTAGGTTAATTGTTCTTATTGGAGTTAATACCAATAATTTGTTGCAAGACATATGACCTTGCATGAATCTCCAGATGTTTGTGCTTGTTTTAGTGGCGATGGGTTGCACTCTAGGGGTGTGTGTGCATTTAGAGTTTGTGGTGTATATTTTCTTATTTTGGATTCAAGAATGTTATAATGAAGCACACAAACATCTGGGAAGAGTACCTTCATTGGTATCCTACTCTACAACAAGTTATTTGCATTGATTCTATTAAGCACAAACCAACCAAATAAAATCCTTGATTTTGGGGTGACTTCGGCCTTCAAAATAGCATTGTAGAGGGGAAAAGAATGTTTCCAGAGTATGTTGGATGTGTTTGGACTCATTAGAGACTTCCATGCTTATTTCTGGTTCCTTGGAAGTTGTGGAATTGTGTAGTGTTTGCAAGACTAAGCATTGGTTGGAGGAAAATTTTGGATTTTCAATGGCTTTGTTTTCTTGTTGCAATTGCTTTGAGACAGAATATGCCTTTCTTTCCCGTTTTGCATTTTTTTTGTTTGGTTGTTCCAAAGGAGTTTGTATATGGACCTTTTGGTGGGATTGGCTGGCTTTGTTGGCTTAATGTTTCTTAGTATATTTTTTTGAAGGGGGGGGGGGGGGGTTCTTCTTTGTTTATTTCTATTATTATTATTATTACAATAAAACACTTATGCTCGCTTATAAGCACGTTAATAGTGATGAGAAATCTTAAAAATTAGATATCCTTGACTACCAATATTTATTCATTAAAATTGTCTAGGGGCTTAAAATAAAAAAAACTTATCTTGTAGATATTATGTTAACATTTTTAATACGAAATTCTTATCTATGAAGTGTGTGGATCTGGTGGCTAATTAGTGTTATGGAAGGATATACAATTTTCTTGGAAATATGGTGTAAAACCAATTTTATAATCTCATGTCTTCCTACTATATTCTTTTATTCTTATAAAAGAATGTATGTCATTGTTCAAACTTGCTTTTTTTTTTTTCGCTTTTTGACATTTAATCCTTATGGTACATGAAAAAACTTAAAACTTTTTTTTTTTCTTCCCAAATAGAATGAAAGTTATGAATATAGCTAAATTATAAGTGCAAGCAAATTACATTATGCATTGGATAAATGGTAGCATTTATGAATATTGAAGCATGACTTGAATGGTGAGAATTGAGTGCCTTACGTGGGAAATGGTTATGCTATCAAAATATTTAATTGACCCTATTTGTTGGTTAGAAAAGATTTTATTTTTGCTTGCTTCAAATGTGTAGGAGCAATGGTATGAACTAATGTTTGAAGGGGCTCAACCAATGCTCACTTCAATATGTGGCATGCCCAAAATGCCTTGAGCCTAGGCTGAGTATAAAATACTAAATCTCTAAAAGGACAACAAATTATACATTGAGGTCATAGTTAGAATCTAACGATTCCCAATTTGAATCATATGATTCTTTTTCGAGAAATAAATAAATTGGTTTGAATCGCATGGGAGAATCGCAGAAGACAGTGAGTCGAGGTGAATCGAATTGAATTGTACAAATCGTAAGATTTGGATGCAACTCCTCTAAAACCCAACTTAAAGATTTTTAATCCCTTTTCTTTTTCATTGCTGGTCTTCCATTTGCTGTTTACATGAGTTTTGTCCTTAAAGAGGGAAGAAAGAAGTCTGTTGGCCCTCTCATTTGGCACCTCTTGTTTCTGCCATTAGATAAGTTTAGAAGAAAACCTGAGTTAAAGAAGGAAGCTTGTCTTGAGAAGAAAACCAAAGTCAACTAGGTGGGCGAGCTTTTAGTTGGCACGTTACCCTTGCCACTCTGGATTTAAAGATCTGATTTTCATTAGCTTCTATATTTTAGTAAGTTTTGTTTGTGTTTTTTATTTACTTTCTCTTGTTTTAGTTATTAGAGCAAGCTCATGCATTAAAAATGACTTTTCTTATTAAACACCATAAAGTTCAAATTTTTATTGTTTTTCATTGATTCCCTTAAAAACTATAAAATTCAATTTTTCATTAAGTTTTTCTTGTTTCCTCTCCTTATTGTATTTTAAAGAAAGCATACACATGAATTTTTTATTTTTAAACGGTAAACTTACACCATAAGCATGAATTTCAATTTTTAAAATTTTTTTGGTGTCCTTATCTTACCTTTTAGTATATCTTGAAGTCTTTGGTGCTTTAGTTTTGAGTCACACAACAAGTGTTATAGTTTCGTAGACTTGGTGCTTTAGTTTTGAGTCACATAACAAGTGTTGTAGTTTTGTAGAAACTAGCTTAACTTGATACTTGATAGAGGTGGAATGGTTAGATCATGGTGTATGCTAGTTTTACCTTTATGTCAATATATGTATGAGTTAAATAGATAATGGTAGGATTTAGACCTACAAAACTTCCTTCGAAGGCAAGCGCCATTCCAATTATCAACATGGTGGATCCATATTTGTTAAAATCAATGTATTTTACTATTTTATTTCTTTACATATATGCAAGTCATTAGGAATCGATTTTTCAAATTTTGCTTACAATTCGATTTGATTCGATATTTGATTCTCAATTCATGAAATTGGGATTTCAATTCACGGTTCGAATCTCGATTCGACAACTATGATTGAGGCTTATAATTTTCAAGAAAAGGCACATCTTTTGCGCCTTTTAGTTAAGGCTTATGCATTTTGGGTGTGTGAATGTATAGTTGATTTGGTTAGGAAATTTTTACCACTTGTTCATATGGAAAAGAATGCTAAGATGAGTTGATATCTACAACTCTCACCTCAACCTTTTCCAAATAATTGACACAATACGGGTATTAAGTTCAAGTTAGTCTTTTCTGAATGACATTGAGTAATTTCAAATTATATTTGATTTTTAAAATTTATTTTTAATTTTCATACCCTTTTCTTAATTTTTAAAGCTGTATGTAAGTTATTCATATATTTTAAACTAAAAAGTTTAGGGCCTATTCAATTGTGAAAACAGTTTCATTTTCCATTTTCAGTCATTTAGCTGTAGTTGTTTTACAGCTTTTCTATTCAAATGTCGTAAAATTGTCAAATTCGAAAACATGTTGGTTTTTTGTAATTTTAGAAAATTGGAAATGGAAAATAAAACTTTTTTCTATAGCTAAACATGCTCTTAAATTCTCAAAAGGTTTATGCCTCAGATGTGGTTGAAATGTTGTTATTCTGATGATTAGAACCCAACTATGCTGTAGTGATTTTCCTAGAATTATTGTGTGCTAACTTGTGGTGATGCCTCACTAGAGATATTCTCATTTGTTATTGTCTTCCATGTGGTATTTTGTGTGCATTTGTGCATGTTCATGTCCGTGCGTGTGTGTGTGTGTGTGGCATGTGTAACACAGTATGTCAATTTTTATGTTTAGATCCCCTAAATTCTTTAGGGACTTTGCCAGGGGTTGTCACATGCCAACGTAGGTGGTCTTGCTAGTTATGATCTTAGTTACTTGGAAGCCATGTTTTTGGTCATGATACTAGTATAGGAATGAGATATGCCACTGAACTTGGTATATCCATGGGTGGTAGACTTTGTTTATACATTGTTCTGGAGTGCCATACACTTTAAAACATTTTTTAACCACAAAGTATTGTAATAAATTTTTAATGCTAAGATTTACTGTATAGTTGAAGTCGAAGAATTAGAGTTTTTCTTATTTGATAAATGGATTAACATGTTGCAAGTTGGGGCTTGTGTCACAAGCTTGTCTTTTTTGTGGCCCATTTTAAGGAATTAGGCTGAGCTGGATCTAAAATTTTGACCCAATTTAGCATATCAGGGACCAGAAAATTATGTCACGTTTTTTTTTGTACTGGGGGGTTTGTTTATATGCATTCCAAAGAAATTGATTAACTAAGGGATTTAAACAGTGACCACCAACTCCCATTCCTTTCTCTCTTTCTTCCTCAGCTGATTTCTGGCAGAAATGACTTCTTCCCTCTGACGAGATGTTGGTGCTCTCAATCTCATTCGATAAGACAATAGAGCTATTTTATGTGTTTGTTTCAAGATCAGCTCTCTCTTCCTCCCTTTCCCATCTATCTGATCCACAATACATGGCATCTCTCTTCTCAGTTGGACAACTTAGTCACAACTGCTGGTGATCGTAGTTGTAACACTGAGCTGTCTATGATGCACGCGCTCTGCGAATTGGGGTGCTTGATGTAGATTGTGGTTCCTTTTGTTTTTAGGCTTGCCCAAGGGGGGGGGGGGTGTTGATCCTGGTAGCCATGGCCATCATCTACTTTGTTGTTATGTACTTTAAAAGTTACTCTCTCTTCTGATGCTTTAGGGGCTTTGCTATAGTTATCACATGCCAATGGTGATGATGCTCTGGGCACTCCCTCAAGCCATTTGCTGTCTTCCTAAAAACACTCTGGACCAGCTGTTTGGACCAGGAATTGGACCCTTTTCCTCTCCATTTTGAACAGAGATGTTGTCCATTGTCAAACCGGGATAAAACTAGTTAAAACAGTGGAAGACCCAGACAAACCGGATCAAACTTGATTCAATGTGATCTTTGTTAGATCTTCTCCTTGCTCGATGGGTGATTGTCTACCAACTGTGAGTATCCTAGCATCAGTGATGCCCACTGTGTTACTTTGGTTGTGTGCTAAGAATAGATTTGGTTGTGGGAAAAATGCATGCATAAAAAAGTTCTGATTGCGAAATTGTAAAACATATATAAAGGATTTTACCTTTAGAAGGAGACTTGCGGTAACCCGGTAGCCATCTAGGTTTTCTTGTTTGCAACCACAGTAGGAGGTGATGAGGAGAGCAAATAAGAAGGTCTTTTTCTGTTTCTAGATTTGTTGTAGACTGCAGGATGAGGAGGTAGGTAAGGTTGTAAACAGATGTAAGAAAAGCAATTTATTAAAATGCCATTTTAAAAATAGGAGGAAGGGTGGGGAAGAAATGTTTTAAAGAGGCTTGAATCATGGGCTTGTGACGGATAAGTAAGACATATAAATTTTAAATAAAAAATATAACTGGCCTGAGTGGTTGTGAGGCATCATTGACTGGAAGAACCAGAAACTGGGCAGCCTCTCAGTTTGCTGTCAGGTCTGGTTTTAAAAACATTGGTCATATGCCATCTTGTCGTGATGCCTTGCTAGTTAACATCTCCTTTGTTGTCTTTTTTAAAGTACTCTCCCCGCCAGTTTATAACTCAGGAGAGTAAAAGAACAACTTGAAAATAGGGCCAACCTCTGAGAGATGCTTTGATAAAGCATTTAGGCATTGGAGTTGCTCTTTTAACTGGGAATATTGCACTTGATTCAGAAAATTGGAGATCTGAAAGATGTTTTGTAGAGATCTTCACCTCTTGGTATGCTTATGTAATTATAATTTACTTCCTTTTTTTCTTATCAAGAATTTTTTGATTAAATTTAAATTTGCTGAACTTTGAAATATTTATGACCATCTAATATACTTAAGAATATATATAATATGAAGTATTGATAGAGATGTGGGATTTATTTTCTTGAGATTTTATTGACTCAGAAATATGTCTTGGGTGTTGTTAAACTGATGTGTTTAATGTCATTTGGGGGCATGTGTTGTGATGCAGGATCGTCTTGGGAAATTAAATCACAGGGATTTTTTTAATGAGGGTGGTCAAGCATAAGATTGAAGGTGTGTTTTTGAAGATAATTAATCTCTATAATTTAGAAAATGTGCTATGAGAATTCCTTAGTGGAAATACTTCTGAATTTTTTTTTTTTTTTGGTGTTTTTATAGTAGGAGAACAATAGGTTGGTGTTAGAGATGTAAAAATAGGATTTTGGGTCAAAATGAGACCAAGACTGACTGGAAGATAGTAAAGTGTGCAAAGCGATTTAAGTGTGCAAATAGACCAAGATGTCAATACTGTTTTTTTTTTTTTTGGTTTGGGGCTTGGTGATTTCTTAGTTTTTCACACTGGGTTTAGATGGGAAGGGTGCTCAGGACCTATAAAAATTTATCTCATTTAGGTCTGGCTCAGTTAATATGAAAGAGGAAAAGAACCTCTGTTGTTGGCCAAGTGAAAGAGGCAGAATTGTTTCTTCCCAGCAATTTAGGCATTGGGTTTACTCTCTCCATTCAAGGGATGTGGTGTCAAGGTAGAATGCTGTTGAATCAAAATTAGAAGGTATATTTGAATGGAATTCTGAGGGGGTCACCCTCCTTTGTTATGCATGCTTTTAGACTTTCAGTTGAAGAAGATTGAAATTGAAGGGAAAAGAGTACACTCCTGGATCTGTTTTAGGTGCGATCCTGGAAACTGTTTTAAGTGTGATTTGGATTCCGATTTTTGACCTTATTAAGAGCAGAAGGACGAGCGATTTGATAACGGTGTCTAGAATGTTTTGAAGAGAAATGTGGAAGCTTTTTGATTGAGGTTAAGAGAGAACGGTGATAATGTTGTGGGCAATGGATGAAGTGTGGTTTTGAAAGCTTTAACAATTGTGATGAGTTCACTCTTAGGAAATTTACTAGTGGGGTATGGTTTATGATGAGTTGCGTTTAAGAAGATGCTTCTCATGTTTCTAAAAGTTCTCTATCATTAACAATGAGGAGGCTCAGGGTGTTAGGATTCGGGTTTGAGCGATAGACTTGAGAATTGAAAGTTTCTGTATTGCTTTAGAGTAACAGAGAAGGGTTGTTCTTTCCATTTTGTGCTTCTTGGAAGATGAGTTCTCTATTCCCAAAATCTAAAAAGAATATTTTGGGATGATATGGATAGTATTTTACAAAGGATACCAATGTTGGAAAAGACATTCCTAGGAGCTGATTTGAATGGACACATTGGAAATAATAATATAGGTTATAATCCCTTGTTTGGTTTGCGGAATGATATTGAAGTAGGAAAGGAATCGAGAAAGGAATGGAAATAAGGTAGAAATGGAATTGCTTTTGGAATACAATTACTGTGTTGGGTTAGTAACATGGAATGTCTATAGGAATTTAGTTGCAAGTTTTTTCCAACATTTGTTATTAAGTTATTTTTTATAAAAATTCATAATGCATAATTATTTAATTTATTATTATTATTATTATTTATTTTATATTAAATATTTTTACTAGCATTAATATTATTTCTTATTGTTGTTATTATTTTTTCTTTGTTATTATTGTTTTTTTTGTTATTATTTTTTATAGTAATAAACATTTTTGCCATTGTAATTATTATTAGTTATTATTATTATTTTTATTAATTTTATAATTTTATTTTCCTGAAAATAATAATAATAATTATTGCATTTATTATTATTGTTCTTGTTACTATTATTTTAATAGTAATCAATATTATTATTGTTATTGCAATTATTATTATTTGTTATATCCTTAAAATAATCATTATTTGTTTCCTTTATTATAATTATTCTTTTTGTTATTATTATTTTTTATAGTAATAAATATTATTTCCGTTGTATTTATTATTAGTTGTTATTATTATTTTTTATTATTTTTATAATAATTATTGTCCTTAAAATAATAATAATTATTATTGCATTGATTATTATTAATGTTCTTGTTGTCATTATCATTTTAATAGCAATAAATATTATTATTATTGTTATTGTAATTATTATCATTTTTTATTTTTTTAATAATAATACCAATTAATATTATTATTTGTTGTTTTATTTTTATTTTTATTTTCATATTATTTTCATAATAGTGATTATTATTAATGTAAAATATAATAATAATTATTTTTGCATTTATTATTATTGTTCTTCATGTTATAATTATTTTAATAGTAATAAATATTATTTTTGTTATTGTAATAATTATTATTTGTTATTTTTTTTATAGTAGTGATTATTTTTAGTGTAATTATTATTTTTTATTGTTTTTATTACTATTTTTATTATTTTAATAATAATTATTATCCTTAAGATAATAATTATTATAATTTTTTTCCTTTTTTATCACTATTGTTCTTGCTGTTGTTTTTTTTATAATAATAAATATTATTTCTATTGTAATTATTATTAGTTTTTATTATTTTTATAATGTATTGTTCTTAAAATAATAATTATTTTTATTTTTCCTTTTTATAATTAATATTTTTATTTATTATTTTTATAATAATAAATATGATTGTGATTGCAATTATTTTTTGTTATTATTTTTATTATAATAATAGTTAGTATTATTAGTATTTGTTGTTGTTTTTAGAATATATTTTTATCATAAAATGAGTCTGATTCCATGAAATGAAAATCAGTTCTAGCCCATTTAGTTTGGAATCACGGTTGCCCCATTCATTAGAATTGTATTCCGGCTAGAATACGATTCTGCCTTTGATTTCTCAAACGAAATGCTGGAATGTGATTCCATTCCTGAAATTTGATTCCATTCCAAGCCTGATACCGCAAATCAAATGGATGGTAAGAGGATGGAGGACATGGATATGGAGATAAAAATAAGGTCGGTGATAAAATTTTAGATTTTGGCATGTCTTACAATTTGGTTATATTGCATACTTGCTTTATAAAAAGAGAAGAACACTTTATCACTTTCAAGAGTGGACAAAATAAAAGCCAAATGGATTTCTTCTAAACTAGGAAGGGGGATCATCTATCTTGTAAGTATTGTAAAGTTATTTCAAGTGGAAGTTTGGCTACACAGTAAACATGCATATTAAAAAATGGAAGAGAAAGAGTAACATAAAGCAACACAAGTGGAGTGGATGGAGTTTGAAGGGAGAAAATATTATAAAACTCAAGGATAAAATAATCAAGGAGTGATTGGACAATAGGGGGTAAGGTGGATGCAAATACTCTTTGGAATAAGATGGCTAACTCTATCATAAAGATAGCAAAAGAGAATTTAGGTGAGTTGAAAGGAAGATACTTGGGTAGTAAAGAAAGTTGGTAGTGGGATCAAAAAGCCCAAAAGACTGTTAAGACAAAAGGAAACTTGTATAAAATATTGCCAAGTTGTAGAAATATGAATTACCTTGAAAAGTATAAAGAAGTAAGAAAAAATGCACAAAAGACTATTACTGAAGTTAAACATAGCATTTATGATATTTTTATATAATAGACTAGATACATATGAAGGAGAAAGGGACATTTATAAACTTGCTAGAGTTAGAGAAAGAAAATGCTGAGATTTAGGTAATGAAAAATGTATAAAGGACGAGAATGCTAATGTCTTAACTAGAAAAAAATACATAAAAGAGAGGAGGTGGTGGAGACACTTTAATAATTTGTTTTATGAAAATCAAAATGGAAGATTGAACTTGGAAGCGACAAACGAGGATAAGTCTAAAAATATGAGATTTATTTTCGAACTTAAGAGTCCTTGAAGTTGACTTTAAAAAAGATGAAAAGTGGGAATATAGGACTAGATAACATATCAATTGAAGTTTGAAAATGTTTAGGGAATAAAGGAATTATATGGTTAACTAATCTATTCAACATGATTTTAAAAACTAAGAAAATGTCGGAGGAATGGAGGAAAAACATGTTAATACCTTTATACAAAAACAAACGCGATATTTAAGATTGTAATAATTATCGCAAAATTAAGATTATTAGTCATACCATGAAACTTTGGGAAAGGGTAATTGAACAAAGAGTCCGACTATAAACAAGTATTTCAAAGAATCAATTTGTTTTTATGTCTGGGAGATCTACAATAGAAGCTATTTATCTTTTAGAAAGAACAATGGAAAGTTTAGGGAAAAGAAGAGGGACTTGTACAAGGTTTTTATTGACCTAGAGAAAGCATATAATAAAGTACCTAAGGAAGTTTGTTGGTGGGTCTTAGAAAAGAAAGGGGTTTGTAGTAGATATACTAAGGTCATTAAAGATATGCATAATAGAGTATTGACTAGTGCTAGGGCTGTAGGAGGAGATTTTAGTGATTTTACAATCACAATAGGTGTACATCAAGGTTCTACTTTGAGTCCTTATGTTTTTACTTTAGTGATTGATGATTTCACTAAGAATATTCAAAATGAGATCTGTTGCTGTATATTTGCAAAAGATATTGTCTTGATTGACGAAAGTAGGAGTGGAGCGGAATCTAAGTTGGAACCTTGAAAAATTTCTTTAGAGTCTAAAGGTTTTAGGATAAGTAGGAATAAGACAGAATATATGAAATGTCATTTCTATAATGTAAAGAGTAGTGGAGAGAATAATCTATAAACTTGATGATCAATAAATTAATAATACTTGTAGGTTTCAATATCTTGGATCTATTATGCAAACGGAAGGGAAATTGAAGAGGATATAATGCATAGAATTAAAGCAGTTTGGGTAAAATAGAGGGGTGCATTAGGCTTATTGTGTTATCGTAGAATACCCTTAAAAGGAAATTTTTGTAAGATGACTATTTGGCCAGCTATGCTTTATGGTTAGGAATGTTGGACAACTAAGAAACATGTAAAAAAAGTAAAAATTGTTGAAATGCGAATGTTAAGATGTATGAATGGTATAACATTAAAAGATAAATTAAGGAATGTGCACTTATGCAATAATCTAGGTATAGCATAGGTCGAAGACGAGAAGGGAGGGATGACTTATATGGTTTGGGCATTTGAAATGCAAGCCTAAGAGCGCAACTGTGAATAGAAGTGGGTTATTGTTTCTGACATAAAAAGAGGTAGAGGTAGGGGTAGGTTTAAAATAACTTAGAATGAGGTAGTGAGAAAGGATTTAATAGCTCTTAATATTTTATAAGAAGAAAAATGCTCTCGATTTGGTGAATTGGTGGAAAAGCATTCATGTAGCTAACTCCACTTAGTAGGACTTAAGGCTTGTTTGTTGTAGGGTAAAGAAATTGGAAAATATGAAATTACAAGATTGGTTAGAAGAGATGGGTATGACAAGTCAAAGACTTGTGCTAAGACGAGAAATTGGCAATGGGGGTCAGGAATTTAAAGAACTCCATTAATTATGGAGAGGCTGTCTTACTAGTCATTCTTAGATGGTGTTTCTTCTCTTTTTTTCTTGTCTATTCCCCCGTGTTTTATTGGGGGTGTGCAATTGGTTGATTTGGGTGGGAAAAATGAAGAACCAAAATTTTTCGATTTTACATGGGAGAAGACTGAATCAAACCGATCTATCTGGAATGGGACCAAACTGAACTGAATCGACCAATTTTATTTTGATTTTTCAAGGTGAAAAGCAAGCCAAACTGAAATATTCAGTCTATTAGTTTGGATAAAAAATGAACCAACCAAGTTGTCTATTTTGAAAACCATACTGACTGAAGTGGGTGGGCAGGGGGCAAGCCCGCAGGGGAGGGCCAGAGATGGCTGACTCTTGACTGCTGATGGTAAGCTTTGCTGCTTTTGACCTGGGCAATTTGAGTGAATAATTTTTGGTTTTTTTTTCTCCCCAGTTTAAACTGAGCTGATATTATTTTGGTTCCCAAAATTACAATCAAACCGAACTGTATCAATCAAACTAGTTCAGTTCAGTCGGTTTCTTTGGGTTTACCTGGATTCTGCACACCCCTAGTATTTATTTGTCTTCTTTCCATTAATTTAAAGAACTCCATTACTCCCCACTCATGACTATGAATAACTGTCCGTCCTTCCTTTTGCACATGTTCTTGCTCGAAACTATCCATGATTACCGAAAGCCCGCAGGAGGAGGGCCAGAGGCGGCTGACTCTGACAGCTGATGGTGGGCTTTGCTGCTTTTGGGCTGGGCTATTTGAGGAGGGAATAATTGGTTTTTTTTTTTTGGTTTACATTGAACCGATATTTTCTCAGTTCCCAAAATTACAGCTGAACTGAACTGAACTGTATGGATTGAACTAGTTCAGTTCAGTTGGTTTCTTTGGTTTACCTGGATTCTGCACACCCAAGCATTTATTTCTTAATTCCATTAACTACCCATGACTAAGCATCCATCCTTAATTACCTACATGTTCTTGCTCGAAACTATGCACAACTACTGAAAAACCCGCAGGGGGAGGGCTGGAGGCGGCTGACTCTGATTGTTGATGGTGGGCTTTGCTGCTTTTGATCTGGGCTATTTGAGGAGTGAAAATATTGTTTTTTTTTTTCCCGTATCTTTGCTCCCTCTCTCCGTCTCTCTCTTCGGCAAATGAATATGCGTCGAGCAACTTTTTAGACTATTACTCGGCAGTAAATTGTTGGTCATTTATTGTATTGATTTTCATTTGCTTACTAACATTTTGATTGGCAATTTTTACTGGGTACTCCAGGAAAATGGAAGAGCAAAAGCCGAAGGAGCAGAGGCCGAAAGCAAATGAAAACAAACCTGTAATGACGGAGTGACAGGTGTGTGGATTATTAAAGCATTGGCATGGGGTTTGGAACAATACATTTTTCATATGCTTTTGTATTTGTTTGGAAGCAGCTGGCCGGAAGACAATTTGTTTACTGTATCTGGATTTTGAGTCTGTAATATTCTCCCACTTTTCATACTCGTTGGATATGGTGTTATTGTCAGCCTTGTTTGGTATGGGGCGTATCTTTTATGCTGAGTGAATATGAGTGACTTGTGCTGTGGATAAGATGAGATATTGTTTGGAGTTGGCCAAAGCCGACGGCATATCTTCTTTAGATTAGAATGCTTCGCATAGAAAGTTCATATCCAAATCAAGTTCATGCCTCTCTATTCATTTGAATTGGCTGAAGCAACCCCGATTCTGCCTATTGTCAATTTGAGTAAAAAAGCTTGAGAATATGCTTATTAATAGAGCGTGTAGTAAGAAAATATTATTTGGTATAATTTCTTGTGCAGCAACTCATTACTTTCTTTTCTTATCAGAGTTTTGAAATAGGGGGTTCTTTAGTTTGCATTGTTTTTTGAGAGATTGTTATATCTACTTTTAAATAGATTAGATGGTAATAACATGTATGGAAAGAAAGATGTTCCAACTTAAATCTCTAATTACACACATTACCAAAATTTAAAAATTAAAATTTTGAAACTTTATTCTAATAATTTTGTGCATGAAATAAAGGATTGTGCACCAGTTCAAAAATATTGTTTTAATAGCCATAAGGTATAAATTAAAATAATTTAAAGACTTAATATTTTTAATAACAAAAATAATACTATTAAATATTTTCAGACCATAAAGGATCATATATTTGGTGTTAAGTAAATGTAGCTGAAAATTAACATATGCAATATGTAATATGTAAATAATAGATGATAATATTTGTTTTTATTAATTAATTTATTGGATATATTGGTTGATCATTAGTCCTGCCTTTTTAAAAAAATAAAAAATAAAAAATCTTGGGACCAATGTTTGAATGTAGATATTATGTAAAAAAGGTTTCAAATTATATTTTAGCATTTGTTAATAAGTTATACTCACAAAGGGTTTTGTTATGACACCCATACCCCTACTCAACTCCAAATACCTAATTCTCACATGTCTTAAATTCATGACTTGAAAAATAAAAAAGTTTATAATTTTGTGATTGATTACTAAATATTTAACAATTTACTAAATTATAATTTTAAAAAGAACTTCAGTTATTAGGTTAGGAAATAGATTGTTCATTGCATAGTTAAAAAAAAAAAAAAAATTACTTGGGATATGAATGAAAAAATATCTGTCATAAATCCGTTACTTAATTGAGATGGATATGAATTGTAATTTCCTTATATGATAATCTATCTAATCTACCACATATTGATTGACTAGATCCACTTTGCCAGATTTATTAGTGGAGGCCATGTAAGTTGCTAAGCATTACAATATATATAAGATTTAAAATATAGTAAAAATAAATTATAAACATATATAATTTTCATTTATTATTATTTCTTGTTGGATTTGATCCATTAATAAGTAACTAAACGAAAAATGATTGCCTTCCCAAAAGATTAACAAGCATTGTTTCATCTCTTTCATGAATCTAACACAAGGATAATTCTTCTGATCTCATGCAATCATCGCTCAATCCAAAATATGTTATTATGTTTAAAGTAGTAGCGCGTATATAAAATGCATGTGATCTTAAATGAAAAATACAAAATTAAACCAACCAATTTAGAATATTTTTTTAAGTAAAATATGCAATTAATTTATATATGTACTATTGCATTTAATAAATACATTTCCTTTTGAAAAGATTCCAATAAATAGCATATCAAATCGTTTAGCCCTTATAACAATATGAATACATGATGTATGAGAAATGACTGCAATAAATGTCTATTTTAAATTACGTGGGCATTATAATAAATTATTTAATTGTACAAAATGACTTGATTAGTTCTTCAAATTTTATTTTATTTTTTTTAAATTTAAAATTATAAGAAATTAATATTGAAAATTTGGAGATAATAGAGTGACCCTTTAATTAGCGCCTTGTTTGAAACATGGAGAAAATTAGCGAAGGGTAGGGATATACTCGAGTCGAATCAAATCGGTAAGACAATTGAACTTGACTATAACACGCTAAGCTCAAAACTTGACTTGAACTCAATCGAGTATAAAATTGTTGAATTCAAATTTAACTCAATTGTAAGTTATAAAAAATCAAGCTTAACTCTATTATGTTCAATTCAATTATAAATTAATATAAAAATATAATATGTATATAATATTAAATATATTTATAAAATATATATTATATGATTTATACAGTATAAAAATAAAATTTTTTTACAAAAGATTAATTAGGCTTGATTAGTTTGACTAGTATAACAAAATATAAACTCGACTCCTTAAGTTGCTTGATTTGAACTCAAGTAAAATTGAGATGAGTTGAGTTAGAAAGTCAAGTAGATTTGAGAAAAGGAGAATATAGATTTTTTTTAGTAAAGAAAAGTGAAAAAGAAGATAAAAGAATACTAAATCAATGAATAAGAAAATGAATATAACACGTCATTAATATTTATTTTTTTTAATTTTTTATTATGTCAAAGAAAATACTTATTTTAAATAATATTTAATATAAATAAAAAATACAATCAATTTTTTTATTTTTCTTTTCTTTTCTTGTTTTTTTTTCAAATAAAATTCTAGTCCAAACAGATCCTCGAATTCTACATCAATTTTCTAAATTTTAGACTGATCCATACTTCTGGTTTTAGCATACAAAAGGTAAACATAGCAAAAATGTATATTACTATCAATAGATCCAATAAATTAAGTACTTTTTTCTCAAATACATGTAGCATGAAAATACATGTATCATCATGCCCTAAATCTAGCAACTTGGAATTTCTTTCAACAAGTCCTATGAGAGAAAGAAGATAATAGGTGAGAAATGAGTTAGCTTCTACAATGCTGTCCTAATACAATATAGGCATTTAGTACCTAATTATTATATTTATGACAATTATGATGTATTCTCAAGAGGAGGGTGAATTGGGTTTTAAAATTTTTTTGATTAAATTTAATTTACACCGATTCACTACAAATCATCATCATCTTATGCTTCGTAAACTTAGCCAAATTTTCTAAATTTTCAAGACTTAATATTGGCTTTAAGTTCATAGGCTAATCAGACCATTTTACAAAGGTCGATTGATTGGCGAAATGGGTTCGGTCGACTGGGGTGCAAACAGAATGCACCCTACTGATGGTCTGGCCGGTTGGGGGTAAGCCGGAAAGGCTAACCTGGGCAGACAAGGAGCACTAGTCGACTGGGGCGTTTGGACCGATCGACTGGGGCTACATTTAACACTGTACCCAGAGGCGTTCGATCGACTAGACAATACAGTTAGGTCGATTGGGGCTTCATAAATTTTGAATTTTAAGCCCATTTTCACCCCAATTTCATTCATCTCTTTTGCCAACATAATTATATTTTCAATAAGCAATTTTTGGCATTTAATATTAGACTTGATTGGTAAAAAATATCCCTCTAATGAAATGAACTTATTTTACCTATTTTTGACTTTCTATATGCATTTAATCTTTAAGCCCCATGATGAGTTTAAGGTAATATTAATAGTATTATGATGAATTCCCTAAAACTCAAATTTATTTGATGGACAAAATATGTTATATTTAAAATATTTAAACTAAAGCATATATATAGCATAAAGAATCATTTCACAAATTTAAAAAAAAAATTGTCCACTTGAATGGGATTCACTTAACATGCTATGGACAATATTTCATATTTTAACCAATCATAATGATGTATATATGTTTAGCAAAAGATTGGATATTATCACTTGAATTCACATATTGGCTAGCTTTTCTAATGGTTCTTACTACAACAAATGAGTATACTAAGATTTTGAATTTTAAGCACTATCCACTTGTCTAAGCATTTAATCACCACATCCCCTTTTATGACAAATCCTAAATAAAGTCTTATGAGCAAAAAAATAAAAAACTTCTTTGAGGCACCTCATAAAATGACGTGCTATAATTATCAGATGCATATTTAAAAAATTATTGTTAGCTTTGGTGCAATCCCAAAAGGGGGAAGGGGGAGGGGGGCTGAATTGGTATTTAAAAATTTTATCCCCTAGTTCAGTCCACTAACAATAGTATTTCATAAGCCTAAAGTCAATCTAGTGCATGTAAAATAAATCAATGTAAATATACAATGAAATTTAAACTGCAATAGAAATTTAATGAAGCATGCACAATAAAGCAGTAAAGGAGACGACACCAGAAATGTTATCGCGGTTCGGCAAACTGCCTACATCACCGCCTTGACTAACAAGCACAAGGATTACCACTATAAGTACACTTAACGGGTGGAGCGACACCTAAACAATTAGGTCAATTAGTATAGGGCTGACCTCAACCTTTACAACCAATCTTTATTGGGCTGGATTACTGTCCCCTCAGGTCACGCCTGGAATACAACAGATTTCTTAAAAAAATTTGCTTACAACAAGTATGCTTCTTATCTAAGCAGATTATGTATCAATCTAATCAATACACCACTGAATGATATGATAAAGTAAGTTCAATGTGACCTTAGTGTCTACTATTAAAATTAATGCCAATAATGCAATCAATACATGAGAGTGTAAGTAATAGGATCTTTGTGTCAAAATAATATTCTCAATCATAATGCACTAGCAAAGATTACAAGTATACTTCAAATATCTCAACAAAAGTTTTTATCAAAATAAACCACAAGAGATATTCAACAATGGTTTCTAAAATATTTATTTGATCTTCGTAATAAAATGATAATCTCTATTAAAAGGTATAACAACAAAGATCTTTTAGCACTCAAGAAAATATCTCAAAATATATATTTCTCAAATATAAGCACAAGAGATATTTTGAAAATGATTTGTAAAATATTTTAGCAATCAAAATCCAATGTGAACTCCTTGAGTATTGCAATAACAATGCAAAACTCAAAGACTCAATGAAGTATTCCTAAGGAAGACTTATTAACAAAGTCTCCTAAGGAAACTTGAAGCTTTGCTCTCTAATAAAATAACCTCCATCAATCAATAACAAGAGAGAGCTTAAGCCTTTGAGATGAACACTCAAGCACACTTACAAAGAGATTTAAGCATTAAAATCGAGTAAGAATGAGTGTAGGAGGCCTAAAAATGGAAGTAGGATTTTTTGAATTTAAGAGGATTTTTGCTAATTAAGATTACTAATCCTTGACTAATTTTTGCAAATGAGGGAGTATATATAGAATTTCCCAAAATTATAACCGTTCAGGACATATTAGTCATTTTTGAAAAAGTTTAATTAAGGTTAATAAATTTTAACTGTGTTTTAACCTTGGTAATTCTCACCAACTCGAGAGCACTGGTTGACTGAACTTAAGGTTCGGTTGATCGAGTGGTTGGGTTCGATCGACCGGGAGAGTTTTGAACTAGGAAGATGGTCGACTGTACTTGAGGAGTTTAAGGGCGATTTTCCAAATCCGCGCAGTTCGGTCAACCGAGTCTTTTTAAACTAGTAGGTTTGGTTGACCAGGCGGTTGGTAATTCCCACGTGGGGGTTCGGTCGACCAGGTAGCTGGTTCACATTTTTGGTCGATCGACCGAGGAGTCAAACTGTTGACTCAGTGGGAGTTAGGTCGACAAAGCTATATGAACTTGGCAAGGTTTAGTCGACCGTACTGTGGTCAAACCGTTGACCTATGATCGATTCGATTGACCGAATGTTCTTATACATTCTGGTTCGGTCGACCGAACATGCTTTTTTAATGCATTTCGGTTCTAATCCCTTTATACATTAATCCTATTCATATAAGCACATTTGTTTATGCATGCATGTGGGTCCTAAGGCCATTCTAGGTCTTTTTGAGTTTACCTATCATATCATGCATGTAATGCATTTGATTATTACTGACTAGTTCATATTTACTATTACAGACCCAAATAAAGGATTGAATTACAATACAACATGAAATAGTTTCCAGGGTCTTCAGGTCTTCATTTCATGTGTTATGTGCGTGCACCATATGATACTTCTGATTAGTCCTGCACACAAACTCATCAACCATTAAATACTAGAGTATTTGTCATAATCAAAACGAGATATGACCTATAAGGTTAACAATCTCCCCCTTTTTGGCAATAACAAAAAGGGCTTAAATAAATATTTAAGTATATAGGCAAATAATCATCTGAATACAAGATATGTTTCGGAAAAGGTTTTTAGAAAATTAAGCAGCATGCCGTTTGAAAATAGAACATTTTCCCAAAAATACCTGTATACAAGTGACTTGATTGAGTAATATATTTACAAGATATCCACAACTACTTACTCAACCAGTTTAGTATTCTCAAAACATAAATATAACTATCAATCATGCAAGAGATATGATAGTCATGCATTTTATAGTACAAACAAGCTCATAAAGTATAAAGCAATTAAGCTCACAAATAATATGTAACTGGCTATTAAAATATTTAAATGACACGAAAAACGTAGTTAAACCAGAAATATCCTTAAGCCATTGCGATTTAAGCATTTCATGAGACCTGCAGAAAATTTGAATTTAAAGACATGCGGCATATAAGGAATAGGTTTGAGCATAAACATAGTCTAACTAGTTCACATGCATTTCTATGTGTAGTTACTGAACCAGTTATGTGACTTTAAAACCATATATGTATATAATAATAATAAGGCAAGAAAGAAAAATTTAGTTTTGAAATTAATTCTTGCCATGAAGTATTACAATAAATATATATGTTGATTAAGGTGTAATCCCAAGAGGGGAGGGGGGTGAATTGGGTATTTTAAAAAATTCTTTGAAACTTATTTACCAATCAATCCTTATTTCTATGTTTAACTAATTAATGATTGGAATTTGATGTTGATTTGAATTACTAAATCAATGAATTCCCTTTTACCCAATTAAATGCGTGTAAAGTTATTCAACATACACAAGCAAACAGGAAATTGAAATACGAAGCGGAAAATAAAAAGGATAAGGGAAGAGAGAATGCAACCACGATTTTTCGAGGTTCAACCAACCCGGCCTACATCCTTGCCTTGAGCAACCCACTCAAGGATTCCACTATAATCCCTGCTCCTTAAATTGGGACGGAGCTTCCCTTACAATCCGCGGCTTACAAGAGGTACAACTTTCTCCTAATCCGCTGCTTACAAGAGGTACAACTCCCTCATAATCCGCTGCTTACAAGAGATACAATTCTCTCCTCAACCCCGGTTCACAAACCGAACCTTGAATACAATTTAATCTGCAAAACACTCAATGTTGCTTCTAACAAAGCTAGTGAATACAATTTAAAGTCCTAGTACATAATCATATGATGAAACTTGAAGCTCAGAATGTATGGAAATGATACAATCGTTTTATGAATGATTATGCTTCAACACACTATACTCTTTTTATGAAATCTCCCAAATAAAGATATATTTAAGCACTTTGGAGAATTAGGGTTCTAGTTCAATTTGTAAAGATGCACAAATATGTCTAATGTGAACTTGATAAAAGCCTTATCTTGAATATTTTATCAATCTATATCAAAAAACTTTCTATCAAATATTTAATCACAACTCGATCTTTGTAATATGTAAATGTACATGATATGTAATTCAAAGATCAAAATACTGAGTATAAGGTTTTCCAAACAAAATATCTTTCAATAAGATAAATATTTATGAATACCAAGGATATATATTCAAGTGTTTTAATATATCTAAAATATGAATCTTTTAACTTAACACACACTTGAATCAAACCATTCAATCAATCACACAACCTTAATCAAGTAATGATCTTATTTAAAAAATAAATATGTATATGTATATGCACATTTAAGATCAACCTTTTAATACTTAATTAAAAATAGATTTTTCAATAATAAGCTCTATAAACACTATATATAGATATATATATATATATATATATATCTATATATACTCTAGAATTAAAAACCAATCAACTAAAAGTTAAACAACTTTCTCAAGGAATCATCTTTTCAAAAACAATTTTTATATGTATGTGCACACTCAAGATCAAACTTTTCTAATGATGTTCAATAACAAGTAATAAGATGAAAAGTTCTTGAAAAATAATAACTTGAATGATCAAACCTCAATACCAAGTTGACAATCAAGATGTATAAGAGATATCCCTTTGAGATTCTAAATTGATTTGCCCAAGCTCGATGAGTAGAAGTTGAAGTGTAGGCAATCATATAACTATAAGAGCAAGTTTCTCAATATTCTTTCAATAATATGTATTCTTCACTTCTTGTGTGTCTTAGTTTTGTTCTAGGGTTTAGATATTTAGTATTTATAGTGTCTTACCCTTAGAATTGATCTCAACCGTTGGATCAAAGAAAAAGCTCGTAAGTCCTTTTAATAAAAATATGATTTTTAAACTTTCCTGTGACTTCAAGCAACCGAAGTGGGGTTCAGGCTCCTGAAGTGGCAAGGTCAGGCACCTGAGGTCCTCAGTTCAGGCGACCGAAGTGCCTCAGCCAGGTTCTGTGTTTCCCATTAATTCTTCAGGATACCGAACTTAATCTTCAGGCAACTGAAGAAATTCTTCAAGCAACTGAAGTTGAGTTCAGGCTACCGAAGTGCCCTTTTTCTCAAATTTTCTTTTCTAACTTAAAATTCTACTTTGTTTTCTTTCTTGGCTCTTTTATAAAAACTTTTTCCAAGATTTTAACAACATTATTAAGTCCATGAATGTCCCCTAAAGATATATATATATATATATATATATATATATATATATGAAATGCATGAATCCTAAAATCATTATAAGTTATATTAAGCCTCAAATTAAATCATACGAGAATGTAAATACTTAAGTTCTAAATACCCATTCCCAAGATGTTCTTGAACTTTGCCGCTTGAAAACTTGATTCTTGTACTCTTTGATTTCCATGGAGCTTGAAAAAATGTATCAGCTTTACTTTATAGCTTCCATGACTCGTTATCTTTCCGTGCATGCTTAATATAGGCCCTGTTCACAAACTCAATGCACATATCAAATACCAAGTGATTTGTCATTATCAAAACAGGATTGGACTTGTAGAGTCAACAATATACATGTATATATACAAATATATACCCCCCTTACGATGTTTGCTTAAAGTGTTGGGGGTTGCTTGCCAAAAAAAATTTAAAGATCATGCAAGCACGCAACATTTTTCTGGTTTGTTAATTAAGCACATAAACTGAAATATAACCAGAATCATAACTATATGGATCCAAAGAATATATTAACAGAAAAATGTATGATCATATGGAAAATCAAATGACCGTGGCAAATCAACACTTTCAAATTATGATTTTCAATAAGAACATTACATTTAAGCACATGCCACACATGATTTCGAAAATAGATCTAAGCTAAAAAGTGCGTGTGAGCAAAACAAGATAATAGTTTAGTTTTAGATGCTCCCCCTTTCAAATTGAATTCATGCTTAGATGCAATAAGCGACTTATACTCATTAAGATTGATTTCACAAAGTATGTCATGAGTGTAAGTCATTCATTTTAAATCCTTTAAACCAACCATTCTAATGATTTATTAACAATAGTTTGATTAATATGGTCATCCCTATAGGCAACAAATGCATTAGAAATAGATATTAAGGCATGCAATGTAGTTCATGAAGCAAGAACATTCTATATCATATCATAAAACGTTAAGCACAAGGTATATTGTTCAGGGTTTTCTGAAGAGCCTCAATATTCAAAAAATGTGAATTGATGCATATGCATCTTTACGCTTTTTCTCTAGGGATGGAGCTTAGCTCCTCTAATTAGTTCGATGATTATGTGAGGATGAAATTTAATTAATTAATTGATTTTCACTCATCCTTTCAAAAAATATTTTATCATTTATTTCATCATAATCATCTTTGTACAAGGTTTTACTTTGGGAAAATTCCTGTTGAAATTTTAGTAGCATGCCGTTTGTAAATCGGATAGTTTCCCATAAAACCTGTACCTGATAGGTTCAATCAAGCAGTTTATAATTCAGTTCAAGGCACATAAGAACCTATATGCACTACTAGCATGTAATTCTCATCAACTGCATCCGCCATGCAGGAGACATTCTAAACTAAGCATGCAATCAAGTAGCAATTAATAATTCATAAAATGTAATCTATTCATCAAAGAATATAAATAGTATAGAACAGAGGATAAATATGAGTTCAGTGCAATGCTGTAATTCATAAAGACACATGGGCATAGATATTATAAGATAATGAGAGCATTTAATTTTTATAGTCATGAAAGAGTAATGCTCCCCCTCAATTATGTACTCTACTCATTTTATGTCGTCATATGCTTTAAGTTTCTTGGCCAAGTGACTAAGGGTGGTCAATGATATAAACTTGGCATTTTGATTATAAACTTAACGGACCAAAAAGTCACAATAGATATTTCTTTAAGTGAACTAAGCCTACATTGCCTCTTTTCTTATGATTTACAATACGTGAGAGACTTAAGTTCAGATGGCTTGTCTTTCTTATCGTTTATGCATAGGTTTCTTAGTTATTGCATTTTCATATATGTTAAAACCTATAGCAATCATATTAGCCATTTAACTTGATTCACGAAGATGAAGCTCTAAATTATTTGATTTAAAGTTTGAGAGCTGGTGAAGATCATTTAACAATTAAATTTCTATTAAATTCAGAAGAGTATTTAGAAGAGGTAGGACATTGTTTGTGATGCCCTGATTTTTGTACCAATTTTTTTTTTTATAAACAATAATAAATAATTTACACGTCATCGACAACATCAATAAATCGGTCACGTCAACAACCCTATTACTAGTCATATAACCCGACCCGCATTGGGTGCCGGGTACAAAGTTATTTCATTTATACAACCTAACAGTAGAAGACAATATATTTATATCATTCAAAATACAATACTCAGAGTATCAACATATACATATTCACAATACTATCTCATACCTAAAAACCATATAACCTTTGGGAATCATACCTCCCTAGTCCACCAAAAACTCACCTGTGTGTGTCTGGGTCCTAGCTCCCTATGATCATGGAGCTCTATCACCCAATCTATCCCTGCTCCCAGAAAAATTTAGATAATTTGAGTGAGACACATCTTAGTAAGAAGGAATAGATTATTTATAGTGTGTGGCCATATAAGTTCAGTTGTAATACACTTTACTTTTCAAACCATCGTTTCATTTGAGAAAATACACTGATATACATATTCTCATAATCATATAGATATACAACACAAGCTTTTATAAGCTTTAAAACCATTTCTTAAATTCAATAATTTCCAACACATATTTACCGCGAAGTTCCTGAGAATAGGGAAGATTACCTGCCCATACAGGTAGCTTCCCTCTACCCTAACACGTTATGCAGTCAGGATGACCACATCTGATACCTATCAGGGCACTCACCTTACTCAGTAAGCCCTCAGACGGAGAGTTTCACTTCGTTTAAATTATTTATATTATTAACTCACACAGTTCCATTTCTCAATTTTATCATTCTCTATTTCTTAATTTCCATTCTTTCTTTCATTTCTCATTTTAGCAAATTTTATCATTCTTTCACTTTCCATTTCCATTTTTACTTTTCGGCTTATGAGTATCCTTGGTATCAAATACCAACATCGCGTCTGTAACTCATGGCCACCCTAAGGATCTTTCTATCCACGCCATGCTTCCCCCTATGGTCAAGGTTGTGCGGCTTGAAGGCTGGATCTAACCATGGTTGGCCGGCTCGATTAGATCAAAGTATCATAACACATATCGCGTCTGTAGTATGACTAGCCAGCCTATAACCCTGATCCGGACTCAGGGGGCCCAACAACCCTACAGAATGGCTCAGTCGACTGTCACACCAGACGCTCCAAGAGTCTGTGTGGTTGCACTAACACCACTAGCAACGGTACCATGCTCAATATCATAACCATCCATCAGGGTTCACTACCACATACCCGCAATCATTATGCGGTATTGGCATTTCATCAATCATATTCCAGTATCACAATTCAGTCTACTATAAATATTCTCATTATTTTCTGTGCACATTTCATCATCTCATGATAACAAATATCATATTTCACGTATTTTTCACATTTTCCCAAAATACTCATATCAATAATTTTACAAACTCATTTCTTATGCAAATAATTTCCACTCATATATAAATACCACATTTCATTATTTTCCACTAATCACATCAATCATTCTCATTTCAATATATTCTTAGAAAATACCCATCGTTATATTTCACATTTTTCAACACATGTCATGTGCCACAACGTTTTCCCAAATATTCATAATATATTAATTTCAGACTCCAAAGCATCACAAATTAATATTACTCAAATGCCACACAATTTATCTAATATTTATATTGTAATAATTTTCAGGCAAAATACAATATGCTTATTTTCATATATTAATTCAAACGATAATTCTAAAAATACTGCTATAATTTATTCACTTACCTGACTTACTGAAAGTCTCGTTAGGACCCAAATCCTATGCCCTTGGCGCTCGAAATTTAAATCCTACAATTTGCATTTTCCCCAGATTAATTAACCTATTTCCCCAAAATAATACCCATCTAACCTTCCCTAAGCTCCATATACTTAAATTAACATTTAAACTAATATTTAACACCCCCATTTAATTTTCTAAATTTTATCCATAGGTCCTAAAATTACACTAGCGGCACTCACCCGAGCCCTAAATTCTGAAAATTTTACTTCAACTCCAGATGCTCAATATTTTAGCATTTCTAAATTAATCCTAATTAATTAAAAATAAGCCCCTTAAGAACCCCTATACCCCAAATTTGGGCTTTTGCCCACGACGACCCCATGAGAATTTTGTCCCGCTAGACTTGTAGAAAATCATCCCTAGATTCTCGTGGTGGTGTTCGTTCGTCAATCAGACTTATAATTTGAAAGAAATTAAAGAAAAAAAAGGGAAAATTGGCTTACCCCAGGAGATACGCCTACGTCACTCCTACCACTAATCTGCTCCGGTAGAAATGACTGTAGCGGAGAATGGAGCTCAACGATATCTTTTGATTCTCGATCGGGCGAGAATCCACCATGAAATTGAGGAGAGAAGGAGAGAGAATGAGAGGAGAGAGAGAGACTACGTAGGTCTCCTGTGCAGAATAAAGGAGAAATTGAAGAAGGGGGGTGGGGCTCTCTAGTTGATGTTAAGTTTATATAATAATAATAATAATAATAATAATAATAATAATAATAGTGTTTAATTAATAATAATATATTTTATTAATAAAAATAAAAAAAATTTTAATTATTATTTTTTTCTTTTTTTATAAATTTAATTAATTAATTAATTATTTTTTTAGGGAATCACTCCACCAATCTTGTATAGCCCTTTTGGGGGTTATTACATTCTCCCCTCTTTATAAAAATTTTGTCCTCGAAATTTGCTATTCCCCTGCTTCCCATCCTTAGCGAAAATACTTCATATTTTATTAATTACCCTCACTTATGGCGGAGGAATATCGTGGTTATAAAGAGGGTTCTAGGAGATTACAACTATTCCAAAATTCTCCCAAAGCCATTCATATTTCGAAACTAAAAACTCTGTCTATCCTACGTTACACTATACAAATAAAAATATACAATATTATTCCATTCACTTGACTGGCTCAACTCTACGCTCCACTGAATAAGTGTAGATATCTCTGGCGCATTTGATCCTCTAGTTCCTAGGAAGCCTCCTCAATGGCATGATTGCGCCACAAAACTTTCACTAGTGGAATCTTCTTCGTGTGTAGCTCTTGTTCCTTCCAGTCAAGAATTTGCACTAGCATTTCCTCATAAGCTGAGGTATCACCCAACTCCAGTGCTTCATAGCTGATCACATGGGAGGAGTCTGGGACGTATTTCCTCAGCATAGACACATGGAATACGTCATGGATCCTAGATTGGATCGGTGGTAATGCCAACCGATAGGCAACCGGACCTACTCTTTCAAGAATCTCGAATGGTCCAATATACCTAGGGCTCAGCTTACCATTCCTCCCGAACCTCATAACCCCTTTCATCAGTGCCACCTTCAGGAACATGTGATCTCCTACATTAAACTCCAATTCTTGTCAGCGAGTATTTGTATAACTCTTCTGCCCGCTCTGTGCTGATCTGATCCTATCCCTGATGAGTCTGACTTTATCCTGAGTTTTCTGTATCAGCTCTGGCCCCAATATCTGTCTCTCCCTGATCTCATCCCAATACAATGGGGATCAGCACCTCCTGCCATACAGCGCCTCATACGGTGCCATCCTAATGTTGGCTTGGTAGCTGTTGTTATACGTAAACTCAACTAGTGGTAAATATTGCATCCAATGACCTCCAAAGTCCAGCACAGATGCTCGCAGCATATCCTGTAGAATCTGTATCCTCATCTCCGTCTGCCCATTTGTCTGAGGATGAAAAGCTGTGCTAAATGAAAATTGAGAACCCATGGCCCCTTGTAGACTCTTCCAAAAATGAGATGTGAACCATGGCTCTCTGTCTGAAACTATGGACACTAGGACGCCGTGGAGCCTAACTATCTCCTGGAAATATAACTCAGCCAATCTGTCCATGGAGTAGCTAACTCTGATCGGCAAAAAGTGGGCAGTCTTCATTAGTTGATCCACCACTACCCAGATAGCATCTTGTCCATGCAATGCCGGCGGTAATCCTGTGACGAAATCCATCACTATATGCTCCCACTTCCACTCAGGAATATGGAGTGGCTGCAATGATCCTGCTGGTCTCTGATGCTTAGCCTTCACTTGCTAGCACGTCAAACACTAATCCACATATTGGGCTATCTCCCTCTTCATATTGCTCCACTAGAAGGACTCTCGAAGATCCCTGTACATTTTAGTGCTACCCGGATGTACAGTATACAGAGACCGATGTGCTTCCTCTAGAATAACTTTCTTGATCTCAGGATCGACAAGAACGCATAACTTGGTACGGAACCACAAGGCTCCATCATCTGAGATGCTGAACTCTGTTTCTTGACCATCTTGTACCTTTCCCATAAGCTCTACTAGTTCTACATCATTCCTTTGAGCTACTTTAATCCTCTTCTGTAAAGTCAGCTGCAAAACCAAGTCAGCAATGAATGCTTAGTGATCGCCTTCTACCAGCTCCACACCGAGCCTCTCTAGATCCATCTTGATTAGATGCTGAATATCCATTGCAGATACAGATGATACCATTAATTTTCGGCTCAAAGCATTAGCAACCACATTAGCCTTTCCTGGGTGGTAGTTGATAGTGCAGTTGTAATCCTTTATTAGCTCCAGCCATCTCCTCTGCCTCATATTCAATTCCTTCTACGTGAAGAAATACTTTAAACTCTTATGGTTAGTAAATATCTCACACCTACCCCCATATAGATAGTGCCTCCAAATCTTTAGTGCATAAACAACCGCCTTCAACTCCAGATCGTGGGTAGGGTAGTTCTTCTCATATTCTTTCAATTGTTGTGAGGCATAGGCTATTGCTCTCCCCCGCTGCATCAATACGCATCCGAGCCCTCTATGGGATGCATCACTATAAATTACGAATCCCTCTTCTCCTGAAGGAATCGTCAACACAGGCCCAGTGATGAGTCGTTGCTTCAACTCCTGGAAGCTCTGTTCACATTCATTAGACTACTGAAACTTCACTCCTTTCCTGGTTAATCTAGTCAATGGGCCTGACAGTCTAGAGAAGCCCTCAACAAACCTGCGGTAGTACCCAGCCAGTCCCAGGAAACTCCTAATCTCGTGCACATTCTTTGGTCGTACCTAGTCTACTACTGCCTCAACCTTACTCGGATCAACAGAAATACCACCCCTGGATATAATGTGTCCAAGGAAGGTAACCCGTTCCATCCAGAACTCACACTTCTTGAGCTTCGCATATAGCTTCTTCTCTCGCAACACCTGTAGCACTATACTCAGATGCTTCTCATGCTCCTCTGGGCTCTTCGAATATACTAGTATATCATCAATAAATACTACCACAAATTGGTCCAAGTACTGGTGAAAGACCCTGTTCATCAAATCCATAAACAATGCCGGAGCATTCATCAAACCAAATGGCATAACTAGAAATTCATACATACCATGTTCTAAATGCCGTCTTCGGAACATCTTCCGCCCTGACTTTCACCTGATGGTACCCAGAGTGTAAATCTATCTTTGAAAAGATATGTGTCCCCTGTAACTAGTCAAACAAATCATCGATACGCGAGAGCAGGTATTTATTCTTGATAGCCACCTTGTTTTGTTCCCTGTAGTCGATGCACAACCTCATCGACCCATCCTTCTTCCTCACAAATAAAATCGGTGCTCCCCAAGGCGACACACTAGGTCGGATAAACCCCTTATCTAACAATTCTTGCAACTGTTCTTTCAATTCTTTCAGCTCTTCCGGTGCCATTCTATATGGTGCCTTCGAAATCGATGCTATCCCCGGAACCAGATCAATAACAAACTCTACCTCACGATCAAGAGGAAGTCCTGAAAAATCCTTTAAAAATACATCAGGGAAATCTCTCACCACTGGGATCCCTTCCACGCTTAGCTTCCCTTCTAATACTGCCTTCACACAAGCTAAATATCCCTGACAGCCTTCAGATAGCAACCTACGTGCCTGAATAGCAGATAGTAACTGAGGTGGGGTGCGCACACGTGATCCCACAAATCGGTACTCCGGTTCTTCTAAAGGTATGAATACTACCATTCTTTGATGGCAATCAATGCTAGCATAGTGGGCAGCTAGTCAATCCATACATAAGATTACCTCAAGCCCATGCATGTCTAAAACTACCAAATTAGCGGGCAAAGATCTCCTCTAAATACCCACTGGACAATCCCTGAGTACCTTTCTACATATCCTAACAGCCCCAGTCGGCGTAGTCACAGACATACTAATATCTAACTGTTGAGGCACAAACCCACATAACTTCTCATATTCTCAGGCGATAAAAGAATGAGTCACCCCATAATCAAACAAGACAGTAGCTTTAAATGAAAATATTGAAACCGTACCTATCACCACATCTCCAGCCGCCTCAGCATCTCCCAGCGTCAGTGCATAAACTCGTTCTGGAGCAATATTCCTCTGCTATCCACCTTAAGGTACTTGGTAGCCTCCTCTATATGCTCGAGGAGTAGCTGCTACCACTGGTGGTGCCTGGTAGTTCCTCGCGATATGCCTAAGCTGGTGGCATTGATAGCAGACAACTTCCCTCGCTTGGTACTCTCCTGGGTGCCTCCTCAAACATTTAGGACAAGGAGGGGGCATCTGTCTGCCTTGCACTGCTCACTCTCCTCCTCCCTGTTGTTATCCCCCTCTGCTATCATATCTCCTCCACGACCCTCGACTGTGCCCTGCCTGAAAATCAGAAGGTGTGGGCCTCTTCCTCTAGCTCTAGGCTGCTGCGCCTCTCTATATGTTGCTCTCAATCACCGCAGCCCTATCCACTATCTCTGAAAAGGTCTGAGCTCGGAAACCTACCACCTGCTCATACAAGTTTTGTCTTAGGCCCTCTTTAAACTTCCTCTCCTTCCTCTCCTCGTCTGGCACCATATACGGGGAAAATCGGGACAGCTCAACAAATCTCGTTGCGTACTGCTGCACCGTCATAGACCCCTGTGTCAAATACATAAACTCCGATGCCTTTGCGCTCCTGATAGTAGTGAGAAAGTACCGCTCGAAGAAAATCTCCCTGAAGTGACTCCACGTCATCGCTACAGGGTCAAGTCTCTGCTCCTCAAGTAGTCTCACTGACCTCCACCATAGCTTTGCTTCCTCGGTTAATTTAAATGTAGCAAATAACACCTTCTGCTCTTCTGTACATGAGAGGACTGCCAGTATATCCTCTATGTCTTGAATCTAGTTCTCTACTACCAGTGGGTCCGCTCCTCCAGCAAAAGATGGGGGTCACATATGTGTGAACTACTCGATCGTGCAACTCCGCTCCTTCGAGCTCCTGGCCATCTCAGCCATCACCTGCTGAGTGACGCTACGCAACACTGCGTTAGGGTCTGCACCCCAAATACTGAAAGGTCCTACTCCATCACCTTCCGAACTCGTGTTACTGTTTCTTGGATCCATCCTGTAAAGGAAACATTTAATCTCAACATAAAACCACTATCACACAACCCATACACTGTAATAACTCATAAATTACTCTTCTATGACCATTTATCTCCACATCCTTAATCCCCATTTAAGATTCAGTTCTACCACTCATAAACAAGACCCAGTAATAGTATCCATGGTTTTTCTGAAATCATCACCCCAGGAAAAACATAGAAACAACCCTGGTACTCCTGTCTTTAGGCCGCAAGATGGAATCCTAAATTCTCACCTCATCCTCTAACAATCACTAACTCACATTTCAATCTACCCATCTCCTATTCCCATAAAAATCCACTCCTATACTCTGGTATTGTATTCCGCTGTCCACTAAAGTCTATAGAACCTAACAACCTAGGCTCTGATACCAAACTGTGACTTCTCGATTTTCATAGCAATTTTTTTTCATAAACAATAATAAATAATTTACACTTCATCAACAACATCCATAAATCGGTCACATCAATAACCCTATTACCAGTCATATGACCCGACCTGCATTAGGTATCGGGTACAAAGTTATTTCATTTATACAACCTAACAGCGGCAGATAGTATATTTATATAATCCAAAATACAATACTCAGAGTATCAACATATACATATACACAATACTGTCTCATACCTAAAAACAATACAACCCAAGGGAATCACACCTCCCTAGTCCACCAAAAACTCACCCCATGCGTGTCAGGGTCCCAGCTCCCTATGTTCATGGAGCTTTATAATCCAATCTATCCCTGTTCCCTGAAAAATTTAGATAATTTGGGTGAGACACATCTCAGTAAGAAGGAATAAATTATTTATAGTGTGTGGTCATATGCGTTCAGTTATAATACACTTTACTTTTCAAACCATCGTTTCATATAAGAAAATACACTGATATACACATTCTCATAATCATATAGATATACAACACAAGCTTTTATAAGCTTTAAAATCATTTCTTAAATTCAATAATTTCCAACCCATATTTACCGTGAAGTTCCTGAGAATAAGGAAGATTATCCGCCCATACAGGTAGCTTCCCTCTGCCCTAACACGTTATGCAGTCAGGTATGACCACATCTGATACCTATCAGGGCACTCACCTTACTCAGTAAGCCCTCAGGCGGAGAGTTTCACTTTGCCTCAATTATTTATATTATTAACCCACACAGTTCCATTTCTCAATTTTATCATTCTCTATTTCTCAATTTCCATTCTTTGTTTCATTTCTCATTTTAGCCAATTTTATCATTCTTTCATTTTTCTTTTCCATTTTTACTTTCTGGCTCATGAGTATCCTTGGTATCAAATACCAACATTGCGTTTGTAACTTATGGCCACCCTGAGGATCTTTCTATCCACGCCATGCTTCCCCCTATGGTCAAGGTTGTGTAGCCCAAAGGCTGGATCTAATCGCGGTTGGCCGGCCCGGTCAGATCAAAGTATCATATCACATATCGCGTCTGTAGTATGACTGGCCGGCCTATAACCCTGATTCGGACTCAGGGGGCCCAACAACCCTACAGAATGGCTCAGTCGACTGTCACGCCACATGCTCCAAGAGTCCGTGTGGTTGCACTAACACCACTAGCAATGGTACCGTGCTTAATATTATAACCATCCATTAGGGTTCACTACCACATACCCGCAATCATTAAGCGGTATTGGCATTTCATTAATCATATTCCAGTATATCACAATTCAGTCTAATATAAATATTCTCATCATTTTTTGTGCACATTTCATCATCTTGTAATAACATATATCATATTTCACATATTTTTCACATTTTCCCAAAATACTCATATTAATAATTTGTACAAACTCATTTTTCATGCAAATAATTTCCACTCATGTATAAATACTACATTTCATTATTTTCCACTAATCACATCAATCATTCTCATTTCAATATATTCTCAGAAAATACCCATCGTTATATTTCACATTTTTCAACACATGTCACATGCCACAACATTTTCACGAAATATTCATAATATATTAATTTCAGACTCCAAAGCATCACAAATTAATATTACTCAAATGCCGCACAATTTATTTGATATTTATATTGTAATAATTTTCAGGAAAAATACAATATGCTCATTTTCTTATATTAATTCAAACGGTAATTCTAAAAATACTGCTATAATTTATTCCACTTACTTGGTTTACTAAGAGTCTCCTTAGGACCCAAATCCTACGCCCTTGGCACCCGAAATTCAAATCCTGCAATTTGCATTTTTCTCAGATTAATTAACCTATTTCCCCAAAATAATACCCATCTAACCTTCCCTAGGCTCCATATACCTCAAATTAACATTTAAACTAATATTTAACACCCTCACTTAATTTTCTGAATTTTGCCTGCAGGTCCCAAAATTACACTCGCGGTGCTCACCCGAGCCCTAAATTTCAAAAATTCTACTTCAACTCCAGATGCTCAACATTTTAGCATTTCTAAATTAATCCTAATTAATTAAAAATAAACCCCTTAATAACCCCCGTACCCCAAATTTGGGGTTTTGCCCACGATGACCCCACGGGAATTCCATCCTACTAGACCTCTAGAGAATCATCCCTAAATTCTTATGGTGATGTCCGTTTGTCAATTAGGCTTATAATTGACAAGAAATTAAAGAAAAATGGGAAATTGACTTACCCGAGGAGATACGTCTATGCCGCTCCTACCACTGATCTGCTCCGGTAGAAATGATGGCAGCGGAGAATGGAGCTCAATGGTATCTTCTGATTCTCAATCGGGCGAGAATCTGCGACAAAATTAAGGAGAGAAGGAGAGAGAATGAGAGGAGAGAGAGAGAGAGAGAGAGAGAGAGGAGAGAGAGAGAGAGAAGGAGAGAGAGAGAGAGAGAGAGAGAGAGAGAGAGAGAGAGAGAGACTGCACAGGTCTTCTGCGCAGAATAAAGGAGAAATTGAAGAAGGGGGGGGGGGGGGCGAGGCGGCTCTCTAGTTGCATCCTAAAGCTTCAAGCTTCAGGATGTTAAGTTTATATATAATAATAATAATAATAATAATAATAATAATAATAATAATAATAATAATAAATAAAAATAAATTTTAATTATTGTTTTCTTTTTTTATAAATTTAATTAACTAATTAATTAATTAATTAAAATTTTTTTTAAGGGAATCACTCCACCAATCTTGTATAGCCCTTTTTGGGGTTATTACACAAAATGTATTCGTGCTAGCTAATATGCCCTAACAGTTAGACCAAGAGCAACTAGGAGTATATTATTATTTATGCAACAGTGCTCTTGGGAGGATGGAAAGTATCCTTTAGATATGATCAATTTAGAGTAAGGATATGAACCAAGAAATGGGTGAAACCTTACCGAATATGATCGTGGTTTGGTAAGGATTTCCTGTGGAGGATACGGTGAACCAAAATTAGAAGATTTTATATTTTAAGCACAAAATGGAATATTTTGATTGATCAGTGAAACTAGAATCCCTTAGTGGTTGCCTATAATTTTGATTATGGAAGGATGTCTTTAAGTAAGCACTAGTTAGAATAGGGACTAATCATCATCAGTGCTTAATCCTAGAGTGATGACTAAACTATGGTTAAGGCTTTTATATTCAAAAATGAGTTTAAGTTTAAATGATATATATTGAGATGGATTCCCTAAAGCTCAAATATGTGCAATGGGCAAGATATGCTTAACTTAAGATTTGTATATTTAAATATGAATTAAGCATTGAGAATAATATGCTAGACACAGTTGCCTTGTCCATTTGGAAGTGGATTTTATTTGAGTATGCTATAGCTGATGTTTTCATATTTTATCCAATTATTGTGATATAAATGAATTAAGTTCAAATTGGATCTCTTGCTTGAATTTGCATATTTGCTTGAATTTCTAATGATCTTAGTATTCAATATAGTGTCTAGTGAATGCATCTACTAAGAGTTTTCATTTTAAGCACCAACCACTTCCCAAGCCTACAGTCATCGCTATCTCTTGTAGCTAATCCTATGCATTAAGGAAGAATTTGATAATTATGTAATTTCAATGTGAATCTGATCTTCCTTTGGTCCTAAGGGGTTTGCTTTCATGACAACCCACTTCATTTCTTTATCTATGCCTTTGACACCTCTAGATGTGTAGTTATATTGTCACGACATATCTAATTTACCATATATATATATATATATATATATATATATATATATTTACATTTAAACAATAATCCTGTTCAACTGATAAAACATAATCAACCTAGACCTGTGGGTACTAGGGATATATCTGAAATATAGCTCTGATACCTAAGCAGCAGGAAACGTAATCACATACATATCATCCAACCAATCACAATACTAAAGTTATACTAAACCTTTTATATATACAATCATCCACCAAAAGGCCAAAAGTACCCTGGGGTCTCTACCCAAAAATAAACCTGACCCTAGCTTAACAACTCACCCTTCAGCCAGGGTAGCCCTTGTAATAACCCAGAAGATTTACACAGGGTCTCGTCGACGAACACAGGGAGCTCATTGATGAGTGCATAAGGAGGCCTTGTCGACGAAGCCACGCCTCATGGATGAGAAGATACCAAGAGGGGTTTGGGCAGTTTGAAATTCGTCGACGAGGAAGTAAGGTTCGTCGACGAAATCACTTAAGAACTCGTCGACAAGATGACGTGTCTCGTCGACGAATTCGGGGCTATAAATAGTGAAAATCCGAGTTAATTAGCAGAATTTTGGCATAAAACATCCTCTCTCTCTCTCTCTCTCTCTCTCTCTCTCTCTCTCTCTCTATAAACACCTTTCTCTCCTTCCCTCTTCGATTTCGGCCCTGTTTCTCACCGGATCGAAAATTCGAGGCCACCACGATGCTCCTGGTAAAGTTCTCTGCAAGACTGCTGGAGCTGATCGTTGGTGGAAGTGGTTTGAAATTCATCCTAAATTTAGGGTAAGGTGTTTTATTCAGAATATGCTTTCCCTACAGTTATAGAAAATGTTGTATGTAGGAAAATATTGATGTTTTGTTATGGGGGATGTAGTTTCAGAATGTTGAGTGGAGAACCCTGTGGGTGTAGGGTTGGAGTATTGTAGGGGCTTTTTAGAAACTAGGTAAGGAAAAAATGCTATGGTAGGAGATTTGATTATGTTAACAGAAATTTTATAGTTGCATGTATACCAATTATTATGAAGTTTTACAGAATATGAGATTATAAAGTGTGTGTGGCCTGAGTAGATAATATTTGATGTAGAATTTTATATAGTTTTCAAGTATATGATGTTATATAGATCATATAGATATAGCCAGATATTCACAGATATTATACAGACAGATGCATGAACATATACCGTTTTATTCAGATAGTTTCATAGATGGATATATATATATATATATATATATATATATATATATATATATATAAATACAGATGTTTATTTAGATAAGTATATATAGTAATTACAGAATATTTTGTTTTCCTAAATACCATAACATTCAGATTATACAGAAAGATTATACAGATAGAAAGTACAGGCATATTATACAGTTATAACATCAAGATGCTACAGATATTACAGTATTTACACTACAGATTAATTGTGTTATGGTTATTTTGAAAACATAATGAAAATAGTAAAAAGAGTGTAGTATATATGTATATAGTATCAGATCCCCATGGAAAGATTACAGATAGATACAATTTACAGAGCATGGTACCGTTACTATACACAGAATAGAGTGCAATCACATATTTCAGATAGTGTGCGGGTACCGTCAAACTGTGCTTGGAGAGGATGCAGCTCCCCAGTTCACTGGGTTGAGGGGGCCAGTTTGACAAGGTAGTAGCCAGTCCTGAGTTTAGGAGTGAATGCAGTTTGGCCGGGCTGAGGTAGTGTAGAGTGTGATGACTTACCTAGAGGGCCGACTAGAGTTACCGCCTACGGGTCGCACAACCCTATCATGAGGGGTCAAATCATGACATACAAAGTCTCAGGGAAAGAGCATAGTTATGTATATGTATATGTATACAGTTTACAACATTTATTAAATATAGTATGGTATTAGCAGTATAAATGATAGAAAGTTTAGATGATACCAATATTTTAAGCTACTATACATGTGATATACGTGTTTTACAGATTTTCCAGATCATGCAGTTTTAAATATTATTATTATAGTTATACGACTCGGTCTCCACACACTAGTAATAGCATATTTCCACTTACTGAGCGTCGTCTCACCCCATTACTTTACCATTTTTCAGGTGAGCCAACTAGGCGAGTAGATCAGGCTCGTGGAAAGAGAGTCGACTTGGTTACCCTGGTTGTAGGGTAAGTTTGCGACAAAGTTCTGTATTTTTGGGGTAGGTGATACTGGAGGAAGTTGTTTTATATGGCTATGGTCTGAATGTACTGAATTATGGTCTTGTATAGTATATATGGTTTTATGACTTATGTATCCACTGTGTAGGTATGGTTATGTATATATATTCTTTAAAAAAAAATGGTGTAAATTTTGAGGACGTTATATTTTGGTATCAGAGCCTAGGTTGCTAGGTTCTATAGACTCTAGAGTGCAGAGGGAAACAATGCCAGAGTATAGGAAAAGAATTAAAGGTTTTGTTCTGTGATCTTGATACAGGATTTCATGGTGGATTCTGCGTTTTTCCTAGGGTGACGATTTCAGGAATGCCATAGTAAATATCAACGACTCGTGTGTTTGGGTTGCAGGATTGGATTTTGGGATTAGGATCAGGAGGGATGATTAATAGAAGATTTGAAGTTTTGGTTGAATAAGTTGGGTCTGTATGGGGAATAGGATTCTGAAATGGTGTTCTAAATATTTGCAAGATGGATGTAGGAGGTAGTAGCGCTCACGCCAATGGTGATGATGGAGCGGGTCCTTCTGGCGCAGGAGGTGGAGATTCAGATGTTGTGCTACGTAGTGTGATTCAGCAAGTTATGGCTGAAATAGCACAGAGCTCTAGAGAGCAGGGAGATCCATCTCCAGTTCAGGGATGTACCATAGAGAAATTTATGAAGATGAATCTGCTAGCCTTTTTTGGAGCACTTGACCCTACAGCTGCTGAGAACTGGGTGCAGAAGGTAGAGAAGATTCTGACAGTACTTCATTACACCAATGAGCAGAGGGTCTTATATGCTATATATAGAATGGCGGGGGAGGCCGAGAGATGGTGGACAACTACCAGGCTATTGGAGGAGCAGAGAGCTATACCAGTGCCGATGACCTGGGCTCGATTCAGGGAGGTGTTCTTCGATAGGTACTATCTTGCCTCAGTTAGAGAGGCTTGAGTAAAAGATTTTTTGAGTCTGTCTCAGGGGTCGATGACAATCTAGCAGTTCGTGATGAGATTTATCGAGCTCTCACGTTTCTACCCATATATTGTCCCCGATGAAGCGAGGAAGGCCAGAATGTTCTAGAAAAACTTGAGACAAGATATCTATAGGCAAGTGGCAGTACTGAGGATCCAGGATTTCGCAGAGTTGGTTTACAGGGCTATTATAGCAGAGGAGAGTCTACCTAGGGAGATTGAGACATAGAGTTAGAAGAAGAGGACTACGCCCTCAAGTTTTTAGGCGGGTCCCAGTCGAGGCCCTTGGAGAGGAGGTAGATTTGACAGAGGTTAGAGACAGATGGTAGAGCACAGTGGATTTCAGGACGGACATCTTCCTGCCATTTGTCCTAGATGCGGACGGAGACATCCTGGTGAGTGCCGACTGGGGGAGAATGTTTGTTATCGCTGTGGGAGGCCTGGTCATATGGCTCGATCCTGTCAGATGCCACCAAGTTATGTACTGGCTACTAGGCCATTTCAGGGAGGATACCAGGCACCTCGTGGAGGTCAGCAGAGAAATACCGCGCTAGCGAGGGTTTATGCGTTGATGCTGGGGGACGCGGAGACGGATAGAGACATGGTCACAGGTACCCTTATTGCTTTACCATATAAAATTGTTGTTTTGTTTGATACAGGTGCCACCCACTTTTTTATATTGGTGAGGTATGTCAGAATTACTGGGGTAGAGTCATAGCTATTAGATGTAGGATTATCCGTGGGTACGCCGATGGGATTTGTGGTAAAATGCAGGAAAATGCTTCAGAATTTTTCAGTAAGTATTCAAAAGAGAGTGCTGTTAGCCGATCTTGTAGTCCTTGATATTCAGGGGTTTGATGTGATACTGGGCATGGATTGGTTAGCAACGCATCACGCCAGTATAGATTGCCACCAGAAAGAAGTCATTTTCAGACCCATGATGAACAAGAGTATAGATTTGTGGGTTCACGCGTATGTGCCACGCCATAACTAGTGTCGGCTATTCAGGTGAGGAGATTTCTATAGGGTGGTTGCCAAGGGTATGTTGCATACATAAAAGAATTTCCAAAATAAGAATTGAGACAAGCTGACATACTAGTAGTGAAGGAATTCCCAGATGTCTTTCCAAAGGAATTTCCTGGTTTGCCACCAGACCGTGAGATTGAGTTTACTATAGATCTGTTGTTAGGATCTGCACCAGTATCTAAAGCACCGTACTGTGTGGCTCCAGTCGAGTTGAAAGAATTGAAAGATTAGCTACAAGAATTGCTGGATAAATGGTTTATTAGGCCCAGTGTGTCGCCCTGGGGAGAGTGCCAGTTTTGTTAGTAAAAAAGAAAGATGGAGCCATGAGATTGTGCATCGATTATAGGGAGATAAATAAACTAATAGTTGAGAATAAATATCCTCTCCCTAGGATTGATAATTTATTTGATCAACTCTAGGGGACCTAGGTTTACTCTAAAATTGACCTGCGGTCGGGTTACCATCAGGTGAAAGTTAGAGCAGAGGATATTTCGAAGACTACATTTTGAACTAGATATGGGCATTACGAGTTCTTGGTGATGCCATTTGGGTTGATTAACGCACCAGTAGTATTTATGGATTTTATGAATTGAGTGTTCCATCAATATTTGGACAAGTTTGTGGTTGTCTTCATTGATGATGTACTGGTCTACTCAAGGAGTTTTGAGGAACATGAACATTATTTGAGGCTGGTGTTGCAGATATTGAGAGAGAGAAAATTATATGCAAAATTCTAGAAATGTGAGTTTTGGTTGAGGCAGGTTACCTTTCTCGGTCATGTGATCTCTGAGACAGGTATATCAGTTGATCCAAGTAAAATAGAAGCAGTACTGAATTGGGAAAGGTCGAGAAATGTTCAGGAAGTCAGGAGTTTTCTGGGATGGGTAGGCTATTACCGACGCTTTGTAGATGGTTTCTCCAGGCTATCAGGTCCATTAACACGGCTTTCGAGGAAAAATATAAAATTTGATTGGACCGATGATTGCGAACAGAGTTTTCAAGAGTTAAAGTGACAGTTAGTTTCAGCTCCGATATTATCTATTCCATTAGGGGAGGATGAATTTGTAATATATAGTGATGCGTCATTGAAAGGTCTTGGGTGTGTATTGATGTAGCATAACAGGGTGATTGCGTATGCTTCTAGACAACTTAAAGAATATGAGAAGAATTATCCTGTCCATGATTTAGAGTCAGCTGTAGTGGTGTACGCTCTCAAAATCCGGAGGCATTACCTATACGGTAGAAAGTGCGAGATTTTCACGGATCATAAGAGCTTGAAATATTTCTTCACCCAAAAAGAGCTGAATATGAGGCAAAGAAGGTGGTTAGAGCTTATTAAAAACTAATATTGCACGATTAGTTACCATGCAGGGAAGGCAAATATAGTGGTAGATGCTCTGAGCAGGAAGTCAGTGGGACTCGTACTGGCAGCTATGGAGATTCAACACTTAATTTTGATGGATTTGGAGGGGTTTAGCATAGAGTTGATAGAGGAGAGTCCTCAAGCAGTCATTGCCATTCTAGTGGTTCAGCCTATGCTATACGAGAGGATTAAAGCAGCTCAGGGTGATGATGCAGAGCTGGCAAAGGTAATGGCTAGGGTGCAGGATGGTCAGGGAGAGGAATTCAACATATCAGATGACGGAGCCCTACGATTCCGTACTAGGCTCTGCATTCCTGCAGATTCTGAGATCAGGAGAACTATATTGGAGGAGGCTCACGGATCCCCATACATCGTACATCCAAGTAGCACTAAAATGTATCGAGATCTGTGGGAGTACTTTTGGTGGAGTAGAATGAAGAAAGAGATAGCTAAATTTGTACAACAGTGCTTGACGTGCCAGAAGGTTAAAGCTGAGCACCAGAGACTAGTAAGGCAGTTGCAGCCATTGTTTATTCCAGAGTGGAAATGGGATCACGTTTTGATGGATTTTGTTACGGGATTACGACCGGAGCGACATGGGTTGAATGCAATTTGGGTGGTTGTTGATCGTTTGACAAAGACTACTCATTTCATTCCGATTAAAGTCGGTTATTCCAGACAGATTGGAAAAAATATATATTCAGGAGATAGTTCGCATCAATGGTGTGCCTGTATCCATAGTCTCCAACCGAGATCCTCGATTTACTTCATGATTTTGGAAGAGTTTTCAGGAGGCTATGGGTACATAGCATTCAGCACTGCTTTCCATCCACAGATAGATGGACAGACCGAAAGGACAATTCAGACACTAGAGGATATGCTTTGTGCTTGTGTGCTTGTTTTTGGAGGCAATTGGATTCAATTTATGCCGTTAGTTAAATTTGCTTATAATAATAGCTATCAGGCTAGTATCGACATGACACCTTACAAAGCACTGTATGGAAGGAGGTGTCGATCTCCTCTTTTTTGGGATAAAGTAGGCGAAAGACGAGTTTTAGGTCTAGAAATATTACAGCAGGCGTCCGACAAGGTCTGACTAATTGAAGAAAGAATCAGTATAGCGCAGAGTCGGCAGAAAAGTTACGTAGATACTTGCCACCGGAAACTAGAATTTGATATAGGGGATTGGATATTCTTGAAGATAGCTCTCCTGAAAGGAATTATGAGATTTGGAAAGAAGGGCAAGTTGAGCCCTAGGTATATTGGTCCTTTTGAGATACTAGAGAAAGTAGGGCCAATTGCCTATAGGCTAGCTTTTTCGCCAACTCTGTCTAGAATACATGACGTATTCCATGTTGTCATGTTGAGGAAATACATCCCAGACCCATCCCACATCATCAGCTATGCAGAGATAAAACTTAAGGATTCGTTGGCTTATGAAAAAGTACTAGTACATATTTTAGACAGAAAGACATAAAAATTGCGCACGAAAGAAATTCATTAGTGAAAGTTTTGTGGAGGAACAATGCTATGGAAGAAGCTTCATAGGAACTTGAGGATGAAATCAGACAGGAATACCCACAGTTATTTTAAGAGGTTTAGTGCTAAACAGGTAAAGTATAAGTAGATAGGTTACATTTTCTTTTGTAGGTACATGCATTGAATTAGTTAGTAGGTGGTCTTTTAATTTTATATGTATAATCTCCCAGAACTTAGATTGTAACCATGGTATTCCTCCTCCATAAGTGAGGGTAAGTAATAAAATATGTAGACCCTTTACCTTTACGAGATGATAGAGTTTATAGATGGTGTTCAACCTAGATAGTAAATTTTGAGGACAAAATTTTATAAGGAGGGGAGAATGTAATAACCCAGAAGATTTACATAGGGCCTCGTCGACGAACACAGGGAGTTCGTCGACGAGCGCATAAGGAGGCCTCATCGACGAAGCCATGCCTTGTTGATGAGAAGATACTGAGAGGGGTTTGGGTAGTTTGAAATTCATCGACGAGGAAGTAAGGTTCGTCGACAAAATCACTTAAGAACTTGTCGACAAATTTGGGGCTATAAATAGTGAAAACTTGGGTTAATTCGCAGAATTTTGGCGTAAAACATCCTCTCTCTCTCTCTCTCTCTCTCTCTCTCTCTCTCTCTCTCTCTCTTTCTCTCTCCCTCTCTCTAAATGCCTCTATTTCCTTCTTTCTTCGATTTTGGTCCCATTTCTCGTCGGATCGAAAATTCGAGGCCACCACGACGCTCCTAGTGAAGTTCTTTGCAAGGCTGCTGGAGCTGAGCATTGGTAGAACTGGTTTGAACTTCATCCCAAATTCAGGGTAAGGTGTTTTATTCAGAATATGCTTTCCCTACGGTTATAGGAAATGTTGTATGCAGGAAAATATTGATGTTTTGTTTTAGAGAATGTCGTTTCAGGATGTTGAGTGGAGAACCCTACAAGTGTAGGGCTAGAGTATTTTAGGGTCTTTTCGGAAACTAGGTAAAAGAAATATGCTATGCTAGGAGATTTGACTATGTTAATAGAAATTTTACAGTTGCATGTATACCAATTATAATGTAGTTTTACAGAATATGAGATTATAAAGTGTGTGTGGCCTGAGTAGATATTATTTGATGAAGAATTTTATATAGTTTTCTAGTATATGATGTTATACAGATCATATAGATATAGCCAGATATTCACAGATATTATACAAACAGATGCATGAACATATACAGTTTTATTCAGATAGTTTCATAGATGGATATGTATATAAATACAGATGTTTATTTAGATAAGTATATATAGTAATTACAGAATATTATGTTTTCCTAAATGCCATGACATTCAAAGTATACAGACAGATTACACAGATAGAAAGTACAGACAAATTATACAGTTATAGCATCAAAATGCTACAAATATTATAGTATTTACAACACATATTAATTGTGTTATGGTTATTTTGGAAACATAATGAAAACAATAAAAAAAGTGTAGTATATATGTATATAGTATTAGATTCCTATGGAAAGATTATAGAAAGATACAGTTTACAGAGAATGGAACCGTTGCTATACTCATGATATAGTGCAATCACATATCTCAAATAGTGTGTGGGTACCGTCAAACTGTGCTAGGAGAGGATGCAGCTCCCCAGTTCACTAGGTTGAGGGGGCTAGTTTGACGAGGTAGCAGCCAGTCCTAAGCTTAGGAGTGGATGCAGTTTGGCCGGGTTGAGGTAGTGTAGAGTATGATGACTGACTGGTGGGCCAACTAGAGTTACCACCTACGAGCTACACAACCCTGTCATGAGGGGTCAAATCATGACATACAGAGTCCCAGGGAAAAAGCATAGTTATGTATATGTGTATGTATACAATTTACAACATTTATTAAATATAGTATGGTATTAGCAGTATAAATGATAGAAAGTTCAGATGATACCAATATTTTAAACTACTATACATGTAATATACGTGTTTTTATAGATTTTCTAGATCATGCAATTTTAAATATTATTATTGTAGTTATATGACTCAGTCACCACACACTAGTAATAACATATTTCCACTTACTGAGCGTTATGTCACCCTATTACTTTACCCTTTTTTAGGTGAGCTAACTAGGCTAGCAGATCAGGCTTGCGGATAGAGAGTTGACTTGGTTACCCTGGTTGTAGGGTAAGTTTGTGACAGGGTTCTGTATTTTTGGGGTAGGTGATCCTAGAGGAAGTTGTTTTATATGGCTATGGTTTGAATGTACTAAATTTTGGTATTGTATAGTATATATGGTTGTATGACTTATGTATCCATTGTGTAGGTATGGTTATGTATATATATTCTTTAAAAAAAAATGGTGTAAATTTTGAGGACGTTACAGCCCCACCGGTCTCTACTGTCGTGGAGCTTTATCCGCTCCTCTACCTAGATTTCTTGAAATGTTTATTAAGCTGGGGTGAGACACCTCTTAGTAAGGGAAATAAACTAATATCAGTGTGTGACGATATGAGCATTACGGTGTTATACATATAAATAGTATAATAAACATATTTTTTAAAGACTATTTGTAATGGAACTGAGTAAACCATGAATATCATATCATAGTAAGCATATTAAATCACTATACATGAAAATCATTTTATGTAACTGTACAATACTAAAATAACACCCAGGATGGATAGCTAGCTGATGTCATGTCTTACACCCACATGACTAGGATATGCAGCCCGAAGGTGGGACCTAGCAATGGTTGGCCGACTATACTAGATCAATCATAAGTCTGTAAGTACGATGGGCCCGCACCTACCTGGTCTCGGACTGCCAAAGGGACTACTCCACTCTACACTGAAGCCACATCGACTGCCATCTCCCACACTACTGGTCATGTGGTAGAACTATCATAATTCTGAATATATAGCTATGGTACCGTGCTCCTAAAACTAAACTAAACCGTACCATCCAAATTCTGATATCATATAATGAATTTCGTATACTGAACATAGCTGTTTCAAATTTCATAATAATATCAGTCAGGTTAATATTTCATAAATTCTGTCTTATCATACGTGGTTATGGCATCTGCGCCAACATGAATCTTGGCATCTGTGTCGGCATAACATAACGTGAGTCATGGTATCTGCGCCGGCATAACATAACATGAATCACGACATCTACGCTGGCATATCATAATATACTAAACATAATTTTTTGTACTGTTTAATATTATAATCATAAAATCATGGTTCCTGTATTGCTTGTAATTGTTTTGAAAACTATCATAACATACCTGATCTGGGAAAACATAGTATTCTGATATACATATTTACATAGAAATTTAAACTCATGCCACACAGAAATACGTAATCTCATGAATGTAAAATCTGTTCCAAAATCATAATTTCTAATAAATCATGTTTAAATCATATCCATGTTTATAACAGTATTTCCCAAACATAATTATATATATTATATGTATTTTCCTAAAATTTAATGCTGTAAAATAATAAATAATTTCATGAAAAATTTCTGAGTTAGTTTATCCCCTTACTTGGCGTACTAAGAAGCCCACAAAATACTCAATCCTACACCTATAGTGTTCCTAGCACAACACCTTGAAATTAACATTTTCCCAAAAAAAATTCGGTATTATCCTTCCTAACATATTCTCCTTAGTACAGAAACACCAAATACCCAATAAAACCAAAATTAACTAACTTACCCAAAATTTGGAATGGTTCCTAAGTTAGCCTAACCAATGATCCACTCCTGCAGAAATGAAGAGAAACTTCCCAAGAGTAGCATGGTGGCTTCGGATCGTCGATCTGGCAAAGAATCGGGCCCAAAAGTTAGAGAGAAGGTGAGGAGGGTGAAAATTCTAAAGAGAGAAACTCCACATGCAAAATTTTGTTGCCACACATCCGAGTTTAGCATATTTATAAAATGCAAACTCATTGACGAGCCACATCATCTCATCGACGAGCGTGAGAAGGAGTTTCATCGATGAGCACTTATTCCTCGTCGATGAATTTTAGGCCCTGAAACGCCACTCTTGGTAATTCCTCGTCGACGAGACACATGTCTCCATTGACAATCCCAATAAAGCGCTTGCGTTCATCGACGAGATCCTACTGTGATCCCCCTTTACAATTTCCTTTTCCTCTCTTTTCTTTTATTATTTTATTTCTATAATTCTTCAAGCCTCTACATTCTCCCCTTATAAAAAATTCATTCTCGAAATTTACTATCCGTATTAAACACCATTTCTTAAAAAAGTGGGTTACTTATTTTATTATTTACCCTCACTTATGGTGGAGGAATACTGTGGTTACATTCAGGGTTTTGGGAGATTACAAATGCATAAAATAAAAATTCTCCCAAAACCAAAATACTATCTACTACCAAAAAGACTGTTACATGCACTAACTAACTTCCAAAAGAAACATTACATATTTACTTGTATCTCTTCCTGATTACTGTTATTCATCGCTGAATAGATGTGGGTATTTCTATTGTATTTCTTCCTCGAGCTCCAAAAAAGTTTCTTGTACTGCATGATTCCTCCATAGAACTTTTACTAATGGAATCCTCTTATTGCGCAACTCCTGTTCCTTCTTGTTCAGAATCTGCACTAGATTTTCCTCAAAAGCCAAAGTATCACTAAGTTCTAACTCGGCATAACTGATGATATGGGAGGAATCTGGGATGTATTTCCTTAATATGGAAACATGAAATATGTCATGAGTTCTAACTAAAGCTGGTGGTAAAGCTAGCCAGTAGGCAACTAAACTACTCATTCAAGAATCTCGAAAGGGCTGGTAAACCTAGGGCTCAACTTACCTTTCCTCCCAAATCTCATAACTCCCTTCAATGGCGCTATCTTCAAAAATACATGGTTCCTAACTTCAAATTCCAATTCCTTGCAGTGTATCAGCGTAACTTTTCAGCCAACTCTGAGCTGCATCGATCCTATCTCTGATGAGTCAAACTTTATCGTACGCTTGCTGCACAATTTCTGGTCCCAAAACTTGTCTTTCACCAATATCATTCCAGTAAAAAGGAGATCGACATATCCTACCATAGAGCGCCTCATAAGGTGCCATGCCAATGCTAGCCTGATAGTTGTTATTGTATGCAAACTTTACCAACGGCATATATTGCATCTAACTACCCCCAAAATCCAGCACGAATGCCCACAACTTATCCTCTAATTTCTGAATCACCCTCTCAGTCTGGCCATCCGTTTGAGGATGAAATACCTTACTGAAAGATAATTGAGACCCCAGAGCCTTTTGGAAGCTCCTCCAAAACCATAATGTGAAACGTGGGTCTCGTTCTGATACTATAGACATTGGCACACCATGTAATCATACTATCTCCTGAATATATAATTCCGTCAGTCTGTCCATGGAATAGTTGACTTTAATAGGAATAAAGTGAGCGGTCTTCGTCAATCTATCAACGACCGCCCAAATAGCATTTTGATCATGCGATGCCGGTGGCAAACCCATTACAAAGTCCATAGATACATGATCCCACTTCCACTCTGGGATGTAAAGTGGCTACAACTGACCCGCCGGCCTCTGGTGCTTAGCTTTTACTTGCTGGCATGTTAGACACTGCTGTACAAACTCGATAATTTTCCTCTTCATATCACTCCACCAATAAAACTCCCACAGATCCTTATACATTTTAGTACTACTTGGATGAACCGTGTACAAGGACCTATGAGCCTCCTCTAAATCTTCCTTTTGATATCAGCATCTGCAAGCACACATAACTTGGCACGAAACCGCAGAGTTCTGTCATCTGAAATACTAAACTCTTCCGTGTGTTTGTCCTGCACCTTAATTATTAACTCCGCCAATTCTGCGTCATCCCCATGAGTGGTCTTAATCCTTTCCTATAGAGTAGGCTGCATTACCAGGTTAACAATAAATGCTCGAGGATCACTCTTTACCAACTCTACACCAAGTCTCTCTAGATCCATCTGAATTGGGTGCTGAATTACTACTGCTAACTGCACTGTACCTTCTGATTTATGGCTCAGTGCATCAGCCACCAAATTTTCTTTACCTGGGTGGTAGCTGATGGTGCAATCATAATTTTTGATGAGCTCTAACCATCTTCTTTATCGAATATTCAACTCTTTTTGCATGAAGAAGTACTTTAAACTTTTATGATCAGAGAATATCTTACATCTCTCACCGTACAGGTAATGCCTCCAAATCTTTAGTGCGTGTACCACTGTAGCCAATTCCAGATCATGGGTAGGGTAGTTATTTTCATATTCTTTTAACTGTCAGGAGGCATAAGCTACAACCCTACCAAGTTGCATCAACACACAACCAAGCCTTTTCAAAGATGTGTAATTGTAAATTACATAACCATCACCTCCAGATGGAATCATCAGTACTAGTGTAGTGACAAGCCGCTATTTCAATTCCTAGAAGCTTCGCTCACAGTTGTCATCCCATTCAAACTTGACATTCTTTCTTGTCAGTCGATGCCGAGAACCCTTCAACAAATCGATGGTAATAACCTGCCTGCCCCAAGAAACTTTTGATTTTCTAAACATTTTTCGACCTAGCCTAATTCATTATTGCATCAATCTTGTTAGGATCCACAGAAATTACATCCCCTAATATAACATGCCCTAAAAACACAACTTTATCTAGCCAGAATTCTCATTTACTAAACTTGGCATACAATTTCTTTTCTATGAGCATCTGGAGTACTAGCCGTAAGTGTGCCTCATGCTCCTCAAAACTCCTTGAATAGACTAGTATATCATCAATGAAAACCATAAAAAATCGATCTAAATACTGATGAAAGATTTTATTCATCAAATCCATGAATACTGCAGGAGCATTCATCAAACCAAAAGGCATAACAAGGAATTCATAATGCCCATACCTGCGGTCCTGAAGGTTGTGTTTGAGACATCTTCTGCTTTTACTTCCACCTGGTGGTAGCTTGATTTGAGGTCAATTTTAGAATAAACCTGCGTACCCTGAAGCTGGTCAAATAGATCGTCTATACGGGGTAAAGGATACCCGTTCTTGATTGTCACCTTATTGATTTCCCTGTAATCTATACACATCCTCATAGATCCATCCTTTTTCTTTACAAATAACACTAGAGCTCCCCACGGTGATACACTGGGCTGAATAAAACCCTCATTCAACAACTCTTGCAACTAATTCGTTAGCTCTCCTAACTTTGTTGGAGCCATTCTTTAAGGAACCTTAGAGATCGATGCCGTCCTGGAAAGTAGATCAATAGGAAAATCTACCTCACGATTATGAGGCAAACTAGGTAATTCGTCTGGAAAAACATCTAAAACTCTTTTACCACTGGCGTATTAACAAGCTTCAATTCATTTCCTGACATCTATTTTACAAAAGCTATAAACTCCTGACAACCATCCAGGAGTAGCCTTCTTGCTTGTATAGTTGACACTAACTGAGGTGGAGAACACACTTGCGACCCCACAAGCCTGAATTCTTGCTTGCCTGGTAGTTTAAAAATTACTTCTTTTAAATGATAGTCAATATTAGCATAGTTAGTTGCCAGCCAATCCATACATAATATAACATCAAACCCATGCATATCAAGTACAATTAGATCGGCATGTAGTACTTTCCCCTGAATCTCTTCGGGATAGCCCCTGAGCACCCTACGACACTTTATCACTAAAACAGTTGGTGAAGCTACTGGTATTACTACATCTAATAACTGGGTCTCGCCTCTAGACAATTTAATGAAATTTGCAGACACAAAGGAATGAGTAGCACCTGAATCAAATAAAACAATAGTATGGCATGACAAAACAGTACGGGTATCTGTCACGATGTCTGTGGCAGTCTTAGCGTCTCCTAGCGTCAGAGCACAAACCCTTGCTGGGGTCACATTCCTTTGCTGACCTCCATGAGGCACTTTGTAACCTCCTTTGAACTTCTTGGGAGTAGGAGCAGTACCAATAGGTGTAAAACGATCTCGTGCCAGATGCCCCGATCCTCCACAATGATAACATACACCTTTCCCGGCTTGACACTCCCCTTACTGCCTCTTTCAACATATTTGACATACAGGGTAAGTATGAGCACCCTGAACCTCACAAGGTCCCATCATTTGCCTCTGACCTCCCTTATAACGATCTCCTCTCCATGGGCCCCAGATGGAACCTACCTAAAAACCCTGAGGCATGGGCCTCTTTCTTTGACTCTAAGCTGCGATGCTTCTCTGCATGCCACTCTTAATAACTGCAGCTCTATCCACAACCTCACCAAATGTTTGATCCCGAAAACCAATAACCTGCTCAAATAGGTTCTGGCTTAGACCTTGTTCAAACTTCCTTGCCTTTTTCTCTTCGTCTGGTGCCAAATGTGGGGCAAACCAAGACAACTCAATAAATCAAGCTGCGTACTATGATATTGTCATCTGCCCCTGAGCTAAGTGCATGAACTCTGCTGCCTTTGTGCTCCAAAAAATAGTAGGGAAATATCTCTCGAAGAATAGCTCCTTGAATAGACTCCACGTCACTGGCACTAGATCCGACCTCTGCTCTTCAATCAATCGCCCTGATCTCCACCGGCGTTTTTCCTCTCCTATCAATTTAAACGTCGCAAATACCACCTTCTGTTCTTCCGTACATGGAAGCACTACCAACATCTCCTCAATGTCCTAGACCCAATTTTCAGCCACAATTGGGTTAGCTCCTTCAGCAAAAGATGGGGGCTTTAGCCACGTAAATTGCTCAATCATATAGCTACGCTCTTATGAGTTCCTGGCCATCTTAGCCATCACTTGCTGGGTGATGCTGTGTAATACTACCTCAGCATCTCCACCTCCCATACTAGAAGGTCCCACTCCATCACCCCCAGCATTCGTACCACTACTTCTTGGGTTCATCCTGAAAAGTCAAAGAACACAATTTAAGGAAACTATCTCCCGTACTTATTTAATTTATTTCATTCAACTAAAATTTTATATTCACTACTAACTATCCTCCCTGATCTAAATTCAAAATCCAATCTTATAACCTAGACACATGACCCGCCAATAGTTTACTATGGCTTTCCTAAAATCGTTACCCTAAGAAAGACACAGAAACCACCATGAAAATCCTGTACCCAGACCACAGAACAAAACCTCAAATCCTTTCCTATACTTTGGTATTGCTTCCACTGCACTCTAAAGTCTATAGAACCTAACAACCTAGACTTTGATACCAAACTGTCACGACCTGTTTAATTTACCATATATATATTTTTTACATTTAATATAATAATCCTCTTCAACTAATAAAACATAATCAACCTAGACCCGTGGGTACCAGGGATATACCTGAAATATAACTTTGATACCTAAGTAGCAGGAAACGTAATCACATACATATCATCCAACCAATAAAAATACCAAAGTTCTATTAAATCTATTATATATACAATCATCCACCAAAAGGCCAAAAGTACCATGGGGTCTCTACCCAAAAATAAACCTGACCTGTAATAACTCGAAAAAAAAAATAACAATAATTAATTAAAATTATTAATTAATTAATTGGTTAAACACTATTAAATTAAATGTATTAAATAAATAAATAAAAATAAATAGTATGAAAAAAATATTATTAATTAATGAATGAATTAATTAAATGTTATTAAACAAATAAATAAATTGTAAAAAAAATAATGGAATAAAGATATATATGTAAGCTTAACATATATATATATATATATATATATATATATATATATATATATATAAGTTAAAATATAAGTTATATATATACAAATTAAAAATAAAACAAATATATATATATATATATATATATATATATATATATATAAAATTTAAGTTAAGTAAGGTTTGAAAAAAAAAAAAAAAAAGAATAAAAGAAGAAGAAGAAGTCTGCAGAAAGCAGAATGCTGCGCCAGCCTCTCTCTGCGTCTCTCTGTACTCTCTCCTGCGCCTCTCCACTCCTCCATCTCCGCCTCTCTCTGTCCCCTCATTTCTTGATAAATATTTGACCCATCGGGAAACGGAAGGTGCCGTTGGATTCTTAGCTCCGCCACCGACATTTCTACTGGAGCGGATTTGTCGTGGGAACGACTTAGGCCCTATTCCTGGGGAAAGGTATATTTTCCCTAATTTCTTAATTTCTAGTTAAATTTGCTGTGAAATCGATGATCAGGCAGCACCACCAGGTCCTAATCATCGTTGTCATCATTTTGGCGTAGGTAATTTTTTAATTGGGGTTTTCTAGGCCCTACTCCAAAGCGAGAGTGGGATTTGGGAAATTTGGCAATTTGGCTAAATTTAAGGGTATATTTATTTATTTAGGAATTATGGCCCTAGGAAGTATTAAATTAATATTTTATTCATGAATAATTTATTGGAATTAGGAATTTAATTTCAGGGTCCAGGTGAGCGCCGCAGGTATTTTTCGGAGTCCCTGTTGGCGTAGTTCAAGAAATCAGGTAAGGGAAAAAATATATATTAAATCAGAATTTTTATGAATTTAATGGAAAAATAAAATTGTGTTATATGTTTCAGTATATGTTTCAATATGGGTAAAATGCCAACTATTTAAATTATATTTTTTCGAGTTTAGGGCTGTTTATTAGATATGTATATGCAAAAATGAACTGATGAAAGTGGGAAATATTTTCAGGATAATTAAGTAAGAAATGAAAGGTATTTTCAGGATATAAACATTAAATGTTGGTTGGCTTATTTTATAGGCAGTGTATGAATTTTTATTGCTAAATTGTGTGGCATGAGATTCTGTGCAAATATATGTTAAATGTATAAGATGCAGGCTAAGTAAGTAAAGCAATGAAAATAAAATATGATATAGACAATGTTGCCTGTGTATGTTAAATGCAACCATGTAAATGTAAGACAGCTGAAAGAGAGCCATGTTAGCAGATCTAGCACACTTCTGTATAGACTAATTGATGACAGCTAAAAGGAGCTGTGTTAGCAGATTTAGCATGTTTCTACGTAGACTAACTGATGATGGCTAAAGACCAGCTGTAATATGAAGTAATGAAATGAAATGTTATGCAATGAAATGACGATGAAATGACAATGAAATGAAATGACAAATGTAAATGATGTAAATGGGAAAGAGCCACTTAAAGTGAAACGAAATGCAAAGTTAAGTTATGAATAGGAATGAATATGCATGAATGTATAATGACAGAAAAGAATGATGTATTATGATAATAGAAGTATGTATGTACGTAGAACATGTTACGATTGGGCGAGGCGTACCTTTCACCTGAGGGCTTGCTGAGTAAGGCGAGTGCACTAGTAGCTTCAGATGTGGCAGTAGCTGCATAATGCACTAGGGCAGAGGGAATCTACTTGTATGGGCGGGTAGAATTCCCTATCCTTGGGGCCTTTGCCGATAAACTATTGTTGAATGCGTGAGTACGAGATTAATTTAACATTTGAGGGCTTACTGAGTAAGGTGAGTGCCCTGGTATGCTTTAGCTGCACCCTTTGGGTTGCCTAGGTATTAGAGTAGAGGGGTACTACTTGTATGGGCGGGTAATCACCCCTATCCTCAGGTAATCTCGTGGGTTAAACATTTGCATGTGTTTGATTAGGTTCAAGGAATGATTTCAGAAATTATGTTAATGATTTTCAAATATTAAATAATATGTCATATATAAACTCATGTTGGCCACACACTGTTTTAATATATTGTTTCTTCCTTTACTGAGATGTGTCTCACCCGAATATGAATTCATTTTTTTCAAGATTTCTCAGGATCGAGCTTTAAGAGCTCGAGATTTTATAACATTTTTTGGAAGATTTAAGAAAAAGGGTATATTTTTATGTTAATTCTAATATGTATATTTTATGTTTTATATTTTTATGCTTTAACTTAGTTATGAAAGGATAGTTGTAAAACATACTGATATTAGTGGAAAATGTTTTGGAGACATGCATATATTTGAATACTGATGGATGATTAATTTATTATGATTGGTAGTTAGAATTAGTAAACTTTGGTATTATATTATGTGAAGACTATGGTTATGTATTCTGCTGCGTATATTATGGATTATGGATTATCAGGGATTTTATTAGGTATAATGCGCCGGACTCGAGTTTAAGGGTTCGGGGCGTTACATGACCCTAGCTTAACAACTCACCCTTCAGAAAGGGTAGCCCCATTGGTCTCTACTGTCGTAGAGCTTTATCTGCTTCTCTACTTGGATTTCCTGAAATGTTTATTAAGTTAGGGTGAGACACCTCTCAGTAAGGGAAATAAACTAATATCAGTGTGTGGCAATACAAGCATTACCGTGTTATGAAATTTCCAACACTCTTCCAAAACTTAGAATTTAAATAAACTTTCAATTAATGAGTCTTGGGTGTTAATCAATCAATGTACTCCCTTTTTGGTTTCCAAAATCCCAAAGTCAGATTAATTTTCAGTTTATTTAATATCAGAAAAGTAAGGTGTAGTCCCAAGAGGGGGGTGAATTGGATTTAAAAATTTCTTTTACTTCTTTTTAATGTATTTTTGACTTCTTGTTTATTTACCAAATACACAAGAACTTAATTCTTTTAAACAACCAACAACACTATTGCTTAAACAAACAAGTAATCAATTCTTCAACCAAACCAATCAATCAAGCACAATATTCAAACCAAATCAATCACATTCAATCAAGATATACGTTGCAACTTAATGAAAATTCTCAGCTTTTTCAACTTGTGTGCAGCCCTGTTGTTAATGCAATCCTTTTGATAATGAGTTAGCTTTCTCAAAATGATATTTAACAAAAACATTCACACTCTTTTCAAAATTCAAAATTCAGATAAACTCTTAGTTAATTTATCTTTGGGTGTTTAACCAAGTAACGTACTCCTGTATGGTTTCCGCAAAGTATGGTTTAACCAACGTACTCCCTTTCGGTTTCTGCAACCCAAATCAAAATTAGAATTTAGGTTTACTTGATTTCCAAATATACGTAGTATATATGATTACCAATTAAACCATCCACGCAATTTAAATATACTAAAAGTAAAGAGTAAGGGAAAGAGAGAGTGAGACCGAGATTTTTATGAGGTTCGACTTATACCTAGCCTACATCCTCGTCTTTGGTAAACCACCAAAGGATTCACTAAAATCAGTTCCTTTACTGGGCGGAACAACACCGATTACACACTCCTTCAGTAGGCTAGAGCCCGCCCCTCCAAACAATGTACCCTCGTTCTGTCACTCCTTCAAATAGGTTAGAGCCCGCCTCTCTAAGCGATATCCCCTCACTTAGAAAATGATCCAAACAATCCTTAGAAAATATATGTACAAAGAATTGCTCCTCAAAGAGCTGATTAGTACACTTTGAAAAACTAATATACTTCAATTCAAAAATACCAAAAGAATAAAGTAAGAATCTCAATGTAAATATCACCGGTTTACTTCTCTCTGATGAGGATCAAGACTTAAATCATATGCTTCAGGGAAGATGTAAAAAGCTTAGAGATTTCTCAAGAAATTCGCAGCAATTCAGAATTTAGAGCGGATAGCAAGATAGCTTTGAGTGAAAGAGATTTTGAAAGAATGTTCAATGCTTGGTCAGTTTGATTTTCATAAACCATGTATATATAGGCTTTAAAAACATTCACATTCATGTTGCCCAAGTTTACATGGAGTGCCCCCCAAGTTTCTAAAAATATTAGGGCGCAAGTCAAATAAATTTGAAAATAAGAAGTTTGAAAAATTTGCCCATTGCTGTACTTCGGTTGCCTGAAGTGCAACCTTAGTTGCTTGAAGTGGGTTTAGGAGCCTGAAGATACAGGGTTAGGCGCCTGAAGACACACTTCTTTTTTTAAATTGATTCAGCAAAATCTTTGGTCGCCTGAGGTTTCCACCTCGGTCGCTTGGAGTTCTCTTTTTCTTATTTTTCTTTCCTTTTTCAAAAATATTTGACTTCCTTGCTTTCTTGCTTTTGAAAAATATTTTTTGGGGTTTTTAAAATAAAGTCTTAAAGTTCATATCAATCCCCTAATGAGCTTCTTTTCATTCACAAAGATATTTTTACCTTTGAAGTACTTACATGAAGATTTCCTAACAATATAAACATTTCTTGTTCTTTGAAAGCTTCATGGTAATCTTTAAGCTTTGAGTTCATTCCATCTTCAACTGTCTTTGAGCTTCCCTTTTTGATCACTTCATGACACATCATATACCTTTAAGCTTGTTGGTGATCTTTCGAAGTGTTTTTGATTTTGGCTTTTTAAGATTCCTGAAAACATCATTACTTGAATACACAATGATATTAAACCTTTCCTTCATTTGTTACCATCAAAACAAGAGGTGAAAGCTTTGTTAGGCTAACAATATCCAATCCATATAGTTTATATGAGCAGAAAATTGAAATCCAACCATGTAGTTCATATGAGCAGAAAATTAAATGAGAGCAATGAAGAGAGCGACACCACAATCTCTCCTTCAATAGGCTAGAGTTTGCCTCTCCAAACGATACCCCATGCTTGGTCCAACAATGATTCAAAGATCTGAACCGTCAACAAAAAAAAGAACAAATTTGGTGTACAAAGTTACTCTCAACAATAGCTGATTAGTACAGCAATAAAGCATAACTATATACTTCAATACAAAAGAATAATGGAAAGAATTTGAAACCTTAGAAGTATATCACCATGAGCTTTCTTTCTTGATTAAAAGAATTTAGAATATGCTTAGAAATTCATGAGAGTTTCACAGCAAAACTCAGTAGGGAACTTTAGAGAGTTTGAGAGCGAGAACTTTGAGAGTTTTGAGAGCAAGGGAGCTTTGATTGCTGTGTATTGCTTGGAGTTTTGAATTCTTAGCTTTGGGAGGTATTTATAGATGTTTAGAAAGGAGTGTTTTGTGTTCCCCAAGTGACTTGGAGTGTTTCCCAAGTTTTCATAACATTTAGAATTCAAAAACTCAATTTTGGAAACTTCCCGTTATTTTTAAAATTTGAATTCTCGAAGAATTAGTCGACTGGGTATGAGGAGTCAATCGCCTAGATCATTAAAACACTGAGAATTTCAAAGGCCGTAAGGAGTCAGTCGACTAGGTCATTACAAGTTAGTTGCCTAGGTCCTCTCGGGTTTTCTGAAAATCATTCTGTTTATTTGTTAGTCACCTGGATCAACATTGTCACGCGCTTGGACAAACCAAAAAACTGAATTTTCATTTTGTTTCCAAATTCGTTTTGCTCTTTTGTTTTCCCCAAAATAATTTAAGACTTTTGAAAAATATTTTTTGGGGTTTTTCAAAATATGTTCTCTAAGTCAATGAGTTTCTTAAAAAGCTTCAAATCCAATCACATCATCATTTGAATGAAGTACTTACATAGAGACTCTCTTAAGACTTTAAACATATTCTAAGTTTAGAGTCTTCATGCTTGTCAATTGCTTATTCCATGTTACCTTTGAGCTTCAATTCTCTAAACTTCTTCAATTCTCTAAGCTTTCATCATGTCATCTTTGGTATTTATGCTTTCATGTCCTTTAAACTTTTATTCCCTTTTGTAGTCTTATAATGAGTTTCATGACTAAAGACCTCATTCCTGAAGTATCATCACTTTCACCAAAACATATTAAATTACCTTTGATTTGTTATCATCAAAATAAAATTAGTAAGCCATGTTAGGCCAACAATATTCCCCTTTTTGATGATGACAAATAAGGAGCAAAATATGAGTGAACCTTGATAAGGACCCCCTTTACAATAAGCATAGTTTTTAACAATGTTTTGAAAGTATAATAATCATTCATATGATAGTTTTTTTTTCTAGAAGGTGTATTCCCAAGAGGGGGTGAATTGGGTTTTTAAAAACTTCTTTATACCTTCATTAATTGATTCTTTCTCAACTTGTTTTAAGTTCAGCAACCACACACATAAAATTAATTTTTAATCACAAGTTCAGAGGAAATTTATTTAGTTATAAACCTTCATGAATGAATATATTAATTTGAATATCCCTTAGCAATTTAATTCAATCCAACCAAGATAACCAAAACACAATTCACAATGAATTCAGCAATGTTTTAAAGATTCAGCACTTGAGCAACTTAAAGTAGAATTTAAGTATGTAGCTGATTAAATCCCTATATTAGAGAACTTGATTTCTCAATATGAAGCACAAAGTAAATTTCTAATACTCTTCCAAAAATTCAGAATTTAAATAAACTTTCAATTAAGGAGTCTTGGGTGTTAACCAATCAATGTACTCCCTTATGGTTTTCGCAATAAATATTGAACAACCAACGTACTTCCTTTTTGGTTTCCTTAATCCCAAAGTCAAATTAATTTTCAGTTTATTTAATATCAAAGCCATATAGTTATTATGAACAAAATATTGAAATACAACCACGTAGTTTATATGAACTAAAAATTAAATGAGAGTAGGGAAGAGAGTGAGATGCAAGTTTTACAAGGTTCGGCTATACCTGCCTATGTCCTCGCCTTAGGTACACCACCTAAGGATTCCATATAACACTCCTTTGTGGGTAGGAGCAACCTTACACACTCCTTTGACAGACAGGTGTAATAGGCTAGAGTTTGCCTCTCCAAACGATACCCCACGCTTGGTTCAACAACGATTCAAAGACTTGAACTGTATACAAAATAAGAAACAAATTTGGTGTACAAAGACACTCTCAACAAGAGCTGATTAGTACAACAATGAAGCACAAATATACTTCAATTCAAAATAACAATTGAAAGAATTTGAAGCCTTAGAAGTATATCACCGTGAGCTTTCTTTCTGGATTGAAAGAATTCAGAATATGCTCATAATTTGTGATATTTTCACAGCACAACTCAGTAAGAAACTTCAGAGAGTTTGTGAGCAAGATAACTTTGAGAGTATTGAGAGAAAAAGAGTTTAATTGCTATGTATTTTCTTGGTATATTGAATCCTTAGCCTTGAAGGGTATTTATAGATGTTTAAACAAGATTATTTCGTGTTCCCCAAGTGACTTGGAGTGTTTCCCAAATTTTTCATAATGTTTAGAATTCAAAAAATCAAATTTGGAAACTTCCCATTATGTTTAAAATTTGAAATCTCAAAGAGTCAGTCGACTGGCAATAAAGAGTCAGTCGTCTGTATTCATTAAAACACGGAGAATTTCAAAAGCAGAAGAGAGTCAGTCAACTGGGTCATCACCAGTCAGTCGCCTGGGTCTTCACCAGTCAGTCGCCTGGGTCCTCTCGGGTTGTTTCAAAAACAGTTTATTTATTTTTCAGTCACCTAGAAAAACTTTGTTAGTCCCCTGGGTCCTCTCAGATTGTTTCAAAATCAATTTATTTCTTTGTTAGTCACCTGGGTTGTTTTTGTCAGTCACCTGGATAGACCATAATTCTGATTTTTCTTTTTGTTTCCAAAAAAATTTTGTTCTTTTGCTTTCACCAAATTAATTTAAGACTTTTGAAAAATATTTTTTGGAGTTTTTCAAAACATGGTCTCTAAGTCAATGAGTTTTCTAATGAGCTTCAAATCCAATCAAATCATCATTTGAATGAAGTACTTATATAGAGACTCTTTTAAGACTTCAAACACATTCTAAGCTTGGAGTCTTCATGCTTGTCATTTTCATAGTCCATCTTGCCTTTTAGCTTTAATTCTTTAAGCTTCTTCAATTCTCTAAGCTTTCATCAAGTTTTCTTTGGAATATGTCTTTTGAGCTTTCATTTCTTTTTCATGTAGACTTGTTATGAGCTTTGTGATAACCTGATTCCTGAAGTATCATCACTTTCAACAAAACATGTTAAATGACCTTTGATTTGTTATCATCAAAACAAGATTAGTAAGCCATGTTAGGCCAACATTTTCAAATAGTATCAACTTCAGTTTTATGAAAGTTCAAATTGCAAAATCTTATTTCATTTCACATATCAATATATTAACATATCATTATATCATTCTCAATTTTGCTTATATCAACATATCATTATATCATTCTCAATTTATATCAAAATATGATTATATCATTCTCAATTTTGCTTGCTTTGCAACTTTACTCGCAATTTTGTTCAATCCTTCTCCCCCTTTTGACATCAATCAAAAAGAGAAAAGCAATAACAAGGCAAAGTCCAAAGTAGACACAAATTCATACACAAAAAGATATTCATATAGAACCATAGGTGTACATAAAGTCATGAGCAATCGCGAGACACATACCAAAACAAAAACAAACTAAGATGCAACCTAACACATAAACAAACTGAGAACATATAACAATGAATTGCAGAACAAAAACTGATATATAACCGAAATAGACATTATAGCAACAAAAGCATCAAGCATTACAGCAACATCAAGCATTAGCATCAGATGTATCATCATCTCCAGATCTTTAATCATCTCCTTCATTTTCTCTTCCTCAGATTCCTTATCAGATGCATCATCACTATAACAACGTGAGGAACTAGCCTGAAATTGTTCTAAATGGCTAAGTCTTTGATCGACTGAGGAAATACTAGATTGTAGTGAGGTATTACTTTCCTTAAGAGACTGAAGTCCTAAGCATACATGTGGTGACCCAAAGAATTATGGTATTTAAATAACAAAAGAAGGAGGAAAAAGAAATTGAATTTGGAATTTTAAACAGGGGTTTCGTCGACAAATGCAGCACGTTTGTCGATGAACACACTTGAGAGGATCGTTGACGGGGACATGTGTCTCATTGACGAGAGGATATTGAGAGGCTATTTTCAGCTCTGAATTTTGTGATGAGGATTAAGCGTTCGTTGATGAACTTCCTTCTTGGCCTCATCGACGAAGTGACGTGGCTCGTTGATGAGTATAGGTGTATAAATAGCTTAAACTCAAATTTTTCTGCAGAATATCCCAAAAATTCTTCCTTTCACTCTCTCTCTCTCTCTCTCTCTCCTGTTCACCCCTTCCTCCTTCTCTTTAAGATTCGAGGCTGGATTCTTGCTTGTTCAATAATCCGAGGCCACCACGACACTCTTAGGAAAATTTTCTTCAAGTCTGTTGGAGTGGATCGTTGGTGGGGTTAACTTGGATTTCATCCCAAATTCAAGGTAAGACTTTTTATTCAATATTTGGCTTCTCTACAGTTGTAAAAAATATAGTACTCGAAGAAATACTGAAGTTTTGTTTAGGGGGATATTGTTTCTAGGGTGTTGAATGGGGAACCCTACAGGTGTCAGACTAAACTTTGTAGGCGCTTTTTAGAAGTTAGGTAAGGGGATAAACTAAGTCAGTCTTTTCATGAAAATATATTTATTATTTTACAACATTTAATTTCAGGAAAATAAGTATATTGTAGTATTATGTTTGGGAAATACTCTTGTGAACAAGGATATGATTTAAATATGAATAATACCTATTATGTGTGGCATGAGTAAAATTTACCATGGAATATTATGTTTACAAAATAAGTATGGTTTACCGCTTTCAGGAAAATGTCAAAATGATACAGAGTTTTTATATGATATGTTGGCGTACGGGCCGAAGATTTTATATGATATGTCAGCGTATGGGCTGAGGGTTTTATATGATATGTCGGCATACGAGCCGAGGGTTTTATATGTTATGTCGGCATATAGGCCGAGGAATTTTATGATATGCAATACCAGTGTACGGGCAGTGATTCATAAAGTACAAAATGCGATGTAAGGGCCAAAGATTTTTATGATATGTTATGCGAAATTATATGAAAATATTAACATGATGGATATGATTATGTATAGCCATGTATCATTATTTGGAAATATGTTATATGTTATCACAACCTGGTTGACTTGGTTTAGGCTTTCACGAAGCACGGTACCGTAACTATATGATCACGATCATGTTTATGGTAGTGTTACCGCTTGCCGTATGGGGCAGTGGGAGAATGGCAGTCGATGTGGTTTGTTGTAGTGTTGGAACCCTCTCGTGTATAGATCAGTAGAGGCAAACCCATCGTACTTACATACTTTTGCTTTTGACTCGCCAGTGGTCGGCCAGCCATTGTCGGGTCCCGCCTTTGGGCCACACAACCCAGTCATGTGGGGGTAAGACATGACACCAACCAACTAACCATCCAAGATGTTTTCAATGTATTGTTATATGAGATGATTTATAAGTATGGAAATTCAGTATGTTATGATTATATATGTTTTCCCAGATATGATACAGATAGTTTAATCCAGTATGTTTATGTATTGTTATATGTATAACATGAAATTACTCATGTTGCCACACATTGGTATTAGTTAATTTTCCTTACTGAGAGGTTTCTCACCCTAAATTATATAAACATTTCAGGAGCCTGATTACGCGCTGAAACTACGTAATTGGACGTTTAACCCAGGCTTTACGGTTTATATTTTTAATTAAATGTCCAAAATTGTACAATATTTTAATAAAGTGCCAAAATCATCATTCTTGAACTTTATTGCACTATTTATGAAGTTTTGGTAATTTTTTGTCGCAGGAAAATTCTCGGGAACCAAAACCGACACCTATTCGTATTTCATGCATAACTTTTCTGTCCAAGCTCCGATTGAGACGATTCGAATTTTTGGAGAAAGAGAAAAGGATTATCTACAACTTTGGTGTTTTGAGTTTAGTAAGTTATGGGCTCCAAAAGAGTCAGATTTGTGATGAACAGAGAATGAAAAAAATGAAAAAAATATAGCAATTCGGGTCAACTCCAATTGGGTCAAGTTGCCGGGTCGGGTCTCCTATCTGGGTCTTAGGGCTGTGTTTTCCCCTCTCCCCTTTTTATTCTCTTTTTTTTCCCTTTCTCTTGCCTATTGGGCGCTGCCCCAGCCAGCTCTCTCTATCTTTCTCGCAGCTTCTTCTTCTTCTTCTCTTCCCCTGTTCTTCTTTCTCTTTTATTCTTCCTTATCCTCCTCCTTCTCTTCTCTCCCTTTTCCTCTGTCTTTCCCTTGTCCCTTTGCTTCTGTACCTCCAGCAACACTAGCCCCAGCCTCTCCTCTTCCCTGCTACACAGACAAGGCAGCCATAGCAGTTCCCCGCGAAGCACACCAGTAGCAGCTCTTTGCTGCAACAGCCCTTGTCCCCCTCGGCCAGCAACAGTAGCCATCGCCCATAGTAGCTGCCACAGCTCCTCCGGCCATCTTCTACAACTCCATAGCCGTGCGCCATCTCCACAGCAGAACAGAACAGCCACCGAGCTCCTCCATGGCTGGATCTATTTTTCTTTCTCTCTCTCTCTCTCTCTCTCTTCTTTCCTCTGCTCTTTTCTTTCTTTTATTTTAAATTACAGCAGGATATTGTTTTTTTTTTTCCTTCTTTAATTGGTTTTTATTTAGAGTTTTGAAAAGATTATATGAATGAGTGTTAAGTGATGTTAATTTATTTTAGTGAAGTTTAATTTTTACTTATCTATTTGGCTTTTAATTGATGTTATTGTTAAATTTGAAGAATTTAGATTAGTTTTGGTTAGAGCTCTTATTTAGTTAAAGATTTGATTTTTATTACGCGCATGTGTGTTGGGTTTAGTTTCCATTGGGTGTTTTTAATTCCATGTTTTAGGTGACCATCTTTAAACTAACGCGTGTTAAGTTTCCTTGAGTAAATTAGGATTTCCATTAGTGTTCTTTAGTTCAATGCATGTTAGTTTTAGGAATTTAATTTACATGTCATTTAATTCATAAAAAGTGAAATGAGCGATCTTGAAATCTTGAATCTGAACTCAGTTCAGTAACTTTTAATTTCAATTGGAAGAACGTAAAATTTGATATTAAACGCATTCCCTGAGGAGACGATCTAGCCCTCAGGCTTAATATTACACGACGTAACTCCTATACTTGGGATAGCTTTCGAGCTGCTCATTTTTTGAGTAAGTCAAGTTTTTGGCACCGTTGCCGGGGAATGTCGTTCTTAGTCTCAATTTTGCATTTTTTCCGTCATTTTTATTAGTTTTATGAAAAATAAAAAAAAAATAGAAAACAAAAAAAGAAAAAATTTTGAGTTTTGAAAAATGGCTGCATCTGCATAGCGCACGATAATGGATTTTTTGCAGCTTGAATATGCCACCGCATCCTCTTCCACTGTTTTGCCTTATGACGAGCATAATTTCATGATGCAGCGCGGGAGGACCTCATTGCTACCCGAGTTCTACGGGTCAGAATCTGAGTGCCCTTATCAGCACCTAGCAGAGTTTGAGTTAACCTGCAACATGTTTTTCTCTCATGTTAGAACTGACGAATCTACTAGACCGAATTTATTTCTTGCTACTTTGCAGGATAGGGCACTGATTTGGTTTCATTCTATGAGACCTCATTCTATCACTAATTGGTCTGATATGGAGCGTGAATTCCTGCATGCGTTTTGTCCCTCACAGAGAATTCAATTTTTGCAGGAACAGATTCTTAATTTTGTGCAGTAGGATGACGAGACATTTGGGCTTGCTGGAAACGATTCAAGGATCTGCTAAGTACTTGCCCACATCATGGGTTTGACTCATCGAGGTTAGCTGATTGTTTTTATACTACTCTTACCCTTGATTGCAAGTGTTTTGTCCAGACTATGTCTAATGGAGAACCCGTCAGCGAGGATCTAGATCAGGTATTATCATTCTTTGATTACTTAGCTGACAATGTCCCACAGTGCAACACACGATGCACTCAGGTACTTGCACACCCTACCAGCACAATTAGTGGTGGAGATGTATATAAGCCGCAAAACTTTCAAAACAACCCTCCGCCTCAATATTAGCCACAACAGATACCTCAAAGCAGTACGCCGTCAGACCTTTTCGAGGATAGCATAGCACAAATGGAAAACATGCTCCAACAATTCATGCAAACTCAAGTTGATCATAATAATGAATTGCAGGATACCATTAATGCGATAAGCACACAGTTGGATATCTTAGAAAACGAAGAATTGCCAGTGGAACCTCAGCTTAGTCCTCAAGAGTACCAGCAGCCACACCAACAAATACACGATGTTTCTCTTGAGACAGCAGAGACCACCACTACTTCAAGAAGCGAGAAAAAATTTCCCCAACCTAAGATGATCATCATCGAACAACTAGTTGTCCCAGCACTAGAAGTTATGGCTGAACCAAAAGAGGTCAAAGAAAAATCAGAGGAAACAGGGCCAGAAGTGGAGCAGTTAGTTGAGACTGATACTCATACGGAGTACTAACCTGTGGTACCTCATACTCCGAGCTTAGAAACCATGGAACTGTCACCCCTGCCTGAATCAGATGTTAAGGAGCCTAATGTGGAGGCAGACTCTTGCAGTGGTATAATGATATGTACACCCGATAAAGAGGGTGACCAGTCTGGTGAGTATATAATTTTCAAGGAACCAGGTAAAATTTTTAATGTTAATGTTAATGTTTCTGAAGAACTACAGGTAATTGCTCCAATAACTTCCCATCACACATTTAGTTCGTAAAGAAGTACATTTCCTAAACACAATGTTGAATAAGACCCTTTCTTGTCCACACACGAGGGTCGACCTGCACACAAATTGTTTGGTATTTTGACACGCATTAATTCATTTGAGGTTGATTTTCGTGTAGGTATGACGACTGATCGATTGTGGCGGCTCAAATTTGGAGAACCACCGATGCAATTTATAGACCTGCGGCCACCAGACGAAATTCCTCCTGAGCCTCTGCTAGACAATTGTGATGTTTTTCTTTTCCTTCTTTTCCTTTTATTTTATCTTATTTTATTTTTAGTTAGTTTTTAGGTCTATTTTCTCGTAGTTCGATCTTTGTTTTCCATTATTTCGCCACTTAGGTACGCCTTACTTTTCCCATGCACAAGTATTTTCTATTTCTCCTATGCTTTCACATTGAGGACAATGTTCCACTTTAATTGGGGGGGATGAGCATTCGCATGTGATACTGTGCACGTACACGTACTGGGTTTTAAAAACAAAAAAATAAAAAAATAAAATAAAAAAAAAAACCAAAAAGAAAGAGAGAAAGAAAGAAGAACACTGAGGAATTATATTGCATTATGCCATGCCTAACACTGACTCCTACCTTTCACATACTTGCATATAACTTAAGAATGACACATTTGAGTCAATCATGCGTAGTTTCTCTTTATATGACTTTATGACTCTATGAAGAATTGATTGGTAGTATATTCGTGTTAATTTGGCTATATAATTTCCTGTATCTACATGTATCTCACGAGACTAAATAAACACATTCATGTGATTCATTGCACTTAGGGTTCCTTGTGAGCACTGAGAGAGCACCCGTGGTGACTATGACACCTTGTGAGATATCCTTGAGCTATTTATCGTCCTTTTGAGCGTTAATATCAAATCAGAGTTTATGGAACTCAATTCTCTTTTTTCTGGATGATTCCTTGTACACTAGTCTTTGTTTTTGATTTGCTAGCCTAGAGGTGATACTTAGTGGGGAGATAGAAACCTAGGCCTTGTAGCCTACTCAAGATGTGAAGGCTGAGCCACCCCTAGAGATAGACTTAGTTCATGGACCATTATTCGAGCTCAATTCCCATTGATGTATGAAGATTACAAAAGAAGTGTTAATATTGTCCTTATTGCTCAAGAAAAGATAGAAAATAAAGAATGAGCAGAAAAAAAAGAATAAGCAATACACATGCGCATGAAATGAAATGTCAATGCTGGCCCAAATACATATCACAAAAAGTCAAGGACGATGCATATTTTCCACGTATGAAGATTCTTCAACCGATTAATGCCTTAGATGTATTCACGACAAGTTTGTGAATGAGTTGATCTAGGGTGGTCTCAGTTGGATATGGTGAGTAGGTGAGAAGATGCTAGGGTGAAGGACCCGACATCTCATAAATAGGCTAGATCCTTTCCAGACTAGTCCACTCCATATACTTAGCATTGTTCCTTTTAATATGTGGGATGTTTGATCACGACACTCCTCACATATGATGAGTGAACCCATTTTTTTTTTAGTGTTCTTGAGGGTATACCAGTTAGGCCGAGTGAAAGCGACCATTCTGTAGGTGTCCACTGGCATCCTAGGTGTAAAGAGTCACACACATCACATACACCTCGAGAGTTTACTTGTTTATACTCGAACTTATATGATTGCATTAACTCTGAATGTGCCACTAATTAACTTCATGTGAGTATACTGCTCTCAAATCACATATAAACGATGAAAGTTGCATGAGTGGCATGCTTTGGAGTCGTGTGTATTGAATATGAACAAACTTGTGTGAAATTCAGTTATGTTCCTGTATGTGAAGTGGTATAATTATGTCGCATGTGCATTGATTTCATGATTACTGGAGTATGTAGTTGTAGATACCACCCTGAGATTCATTCACGTCATTTGCTAGAGACTAGCAAAACGCTAGTTGGAGGGTGTGATTACGCGCCGAAACTGCGTAATTGGACGTTTAACCCAGGTTTTATGGTTTATATTTTTAATTAAATGTCCAAAATTATCCAATATTTTAATAAAGTGCCAAAATCATCATTCTTGAACTTTATTGCACTATTTATGAAGTTTTGGTAATTTTTTGTCGCAGCAAAATTCCCGGGAACCAAAACCAACACCTATTTGTATTTTGTGCATAACTTTTCTGTCCGAGCTCTGATTGAGACGATTCAAATTTTTGGAGAAAGAATAAAGAATTATCTACAACTTTGATGTTTTGAGTTTAGTGAGTTACAGGCTCTAAAAGAGTCATATTTGTGATGAACTGAGAATGAAAAAAATAAAAAATATATAGCAATTCGGGTCAACTCCAATTGGGTCAAGTTGCCGGGTCGGGTCTCCTATCCGGGTCTTAGGGCTGTGTTTTCCCCTCTCCCCTTTTTATTCTCTTTTTTTTTCCCTTTCTCTTGCCTGTTGGGGCGCTGCCCCAGCCAGCTCTCTCTGTCTTTCTCGCAGCTTCTTCTTCTTTTTCTTCTCCTTCTTCTTCTTCTTCTCTTCCCCTGTTCTTCTTTCTCTTTTATTCTTCCTTATCCTCCTCCTTCTCTTCTCTCCCTTTTCCTCTATCTTTCCCTTGTCCCTTTGCTACTGTACCTCCAGCAACACTAGCCCCAGCCTCTCCTCTTCCCTACTACACAGCTAAGGCAGCCATAGCAGTTCCCCGCGAAGCACACCAGCAGTAGCTCTTTGCTGCAACAGCCCTTGTCCCCCTCGGCCAGCAACAGTAGCCATCGCCCACAGTAGCTGCCACAGCTCCTCCGACCATCTTCTACAACTCCACAACCATGCGCCATCTCCACAGCAGAACAGAACAGCCACCGAGCTCCTCCATGGCTGGATCTATTTTTCTTTCTCTCTCTCTCTCTCTCTCTCTCTCTTCTTTCCTCTGCTCTTTTCTTTCTTTTATTTTAAATTACAACAGGATATTGTTTTTTTTTCCTTCTTTATTTGGTTTTTATTTAGAGTTTTGAAAAGATTATATGAATGAGTGTTAAGTGATGTTAATTTATTTTAGTGAAGTTTAATTTTTACTTATCTATTTGGCTTTTAATTGATGTTATTATTAAATTTGAGGAATTTAGATTAGTTTTGGTTAGAGCTCTTATTTAGTTAAAGATTCGATTTTTATTACGCATGTGTGTGTTGGGTTTAGTTTCCATTGGGTGTTTTTAATTCCATGTTTTAGGAGACCATCTTTAAACTAACGCGTGTTAAGTTTCCTTGAGTAAATTAGGATTTCCATTAGTATTCTTTAGTTCAATGCATGTTAGTTTTAGGAATTTAATTTACATGTCATTTAATTCATAAAAAGTGAAATGAATGATCTTGAAATCTTGAATTTGAACTCAGTTCAGTAACTTTTAATTTCGATTGGAAGAACGTAAAATCTGAGATTAAACGCATTCCCTAAGGAGACGATCTAGCCCTTGGGCTTAATATTACACGACGTAACTCCTATACTTGGGATAGCTTTCGAGCTGCTCATTTTTCGAGTAAGTCAGAGCCCCAGATAAGAGAGTGGGTAAAGGATTTAAGGTTTTGTTCTACAGTCTAGAGATAGGACTTCCATGGTGGTTTCTGTGTTTTTCCCGGGGTGATGATTTCAGGAAAACCATAGTAAACTATTGTCGGGTTGTGTTCCTAGAATGTAGGACTGAATTTAAAAATAAGATGGGGGTGCTAAGATAGGGGATTATGTTAGGCGAGTAATTATAAGTATATAGTCTCTAAATCACGTTATTTGCTTTTCAAGATTGACCTAGGAGGAGGTAGTGCCCATGCGAGTGGTAGTGATGGAGCAGGGCCCTTGAGTGCAAACAGGAATGATTCTCATGTGGTACTACGCAGCGTGGCTCAGCAAGTTATGACTGAGATCACTAGGAGCTTCAGAGAGCAGGGAGGCCCATCTACAGGTCATGGGTGCATGATAGTGAAGTTTACCAAGATGAATCCTCTGGCATTTTCAGGAGGAGTTGATCTTGCAACTGTCGAGAATTTGATGCAAGAGATCGATAAAGTATTGGCTGTATTACTGTGTACAGAGGAACCGAGGGTCCTCTTCACCACCTATAAACTAACAGGGGAGGACGAGAGGTGGTGGACTGCAGTGAGACTTTTGGAGCAGCAGAGGAGGACGTCGATAGCTATGACATGGGACCGATTTTAAGAATTATTCTTTGACATATATTTTCGAGCCATTATCAGGGAAGCTAAAGTAGAAGAGTTCTTAAATCTCAAGCAGGGACAATAGCCGGTCCAGTAGTGTATGGCACGGTTTATAAAGCTTTCTTACTTTGTTCCATATATTGTTCCCGATAAAGTAAAGAAGGCGAGACAGTTTGAAAGAGATTTGAGACGAGGCATATACAAGCAAGTGGTAGTGCTAAAGATACAGGAATTTGCTAAGTTAGTCGACAAAGCAGCCTTGGCTGAGGTTAGTGAGCGTATGAACGCAGAGGAGCAGGGACAAAAGAAGAGATCTACGCCTTTAAGCTTCCAGCAGGGACTTAGGCAGGGTCAGTGGAGGAGAGGAAGCTATGGCAGAGACAGCCGGCGATGTGGTGACAAGTATGGTTAGTGTGCTTTCCTTTAAAGTTATTGTATTATTTGATTCAGGGGCCACTCACTCGTTTGTGTCTATGGGATGTATTAAATTATGTGGGGCAGAAACACAATTGTTAGATCCTGAACTATTAGTAACTACACCGATAGGGTCTGTAAGGTGTAGCAGAGTGCTCCGAGGCTGTTTAGTTGATATTCAGGGGAAAATTCTGTCTACTGATCTGATAGTGCTAGACATGCACGAGTTTGATGTAATTTTTGGTATGGACTGGTTGGCAACCAATTACGCCAGCATAAACTGTTGTTTGAGAGAAGTGATATTCAGACCTCCGGGAAGACCAGAATTCAGGTTTATAGGGTCGCGAGTGCAATCTCTGCCTCTGTTAGTTTCAGCAATTCAGGCGAGGAGATTGCTCTTGAGTGGTTGTCAGGGATTCATGGCATTTATGAAGGAAATGGCAGAAATGAATTGAAACTCACTAGTATGCCAGTAGTAAAGGATTTTACAAATGTTTTCTAGATGAATTACCGGGCTTGCCACCTGATCAGGAGGTAGATTTTCCTATTGATCTGCTCCCAAGTACAACACCGATCTCTTAAGCACCTTACCAAATGGCGCCAGCAGAATTGGAAAAATTAAAGAATCAGTTGCAAGATTTACTTGAAAAGGGTATTATACGGCCCAGTGTATCTTCGTGGGGAGCTCCAGTGTTATTTGTGAAGAAGAAAGACGGGTCTATGAGGATGTGTATAGATTATAGGAAAATTAATAAGGTGACAATCAAGAACAAGTATCCTCTACCCTATATAAATGATTTATTTGACCAGCTCCAGGGTACACGGGTGTATTCTAAGACTGAACTCAGATCAAGCTATCATCAGGTGAAAGTGAAAGCAGAAAATGTCTCGAAGATTGCTTTCCGAACCAGATATGGGCATTATGAATTCCTTGTCATGCAGTTTGGTCTGATGAATACTCTTGCAATATTTAACATAATCTGATTTTTATGAATAATCTGCTTATAATACTTTTAAGCATCTAAGTAGGACTAATTTTCTGAATAATATGATCATACATATATAATAAAACTGAGAAAAATTCCCTGGATGGATAACTGAAGTCATGAATTAATCCCTCATGATAGGGTTGTGCAGCCAAAGGCGGGACCTAACTTGGCTGGCCGACCAGGGTAAGTCAACTAAACTCCGACAGTCAGATCGGCCCCCTCAACCCATATCTTATAGGGAGCTTGTCCACAACATAGGCACAATCGACTTTTGAATACCACCTATTATCTGAATAGGGTTGCACTCTGAACTAAATATAGCTACGGTACCGTGCTCTGTTGTTGAATATGGTCCATCAGGGTCTGATACTATATACATAACTGATATTTCTAAAATACTATTTTTATGATGATTTTGCAATAGCTGAAATAACCATAACATTATATCTACTGAGCTGAATAAACTGTAACAAGTGGATATCTGAAATGTCTACGTAATTGAATAACTGAATTTCCTGACTAACTTTATAAACTGAACGCCATGGTTTTGAAATAGGTACATCTTAATATTCTGAAAAATACTTTAAATTTCATGTTTCTGTACGTATACTGAAAATCAACGTATTCTGAAAATTATGGAAACTGTGTACTGGGAAAAATAAACTCATGCCACACCATTAAACATTAATATTGTTAGGCTATAAAACTGCATAAATAATCTGAATAATAATTTTCTAAAAAACATATAATTTATACTAAATCAAAGCAAGTTTGCCTAGCGTAGCATATTTCCCTTACCTGATTCTAGCTAAAAACCCCTATTGTACCGTGTCCTACACCTACAGGGCTTCCCACTCAACACCCTGAAAACCATATATCCCATAACAAAATATTACTATTTCTACATCCACTACATTTTTTACAACTGCTGGAAAGCCAAATTTCAACAAAAAGGTCTTACCCTGAATCTGGGATGAAATCCAACTTTATCCCACCGACCATCCGCTCTGGCAGACTTAGGGAGAACTTCCCTAGGAGCGTTGTGGTGGCCTCAGATCGTCGATCTGGTGAACGACTGGGCCAAAATCGAAGAGAGAGAGAGAAGGAACCATAGAGAGAGAAGAAAGAGAGATTCCGGGTGAAATTTCTAGGTAAAAACTAAATTTAACTCTATTTATATTGCAGCCTCTATCGACGAGCCCCGTCATCTCGTCGACGAGGTCACGAAGAAGGTTCATCGACGAATACTATCTCCTCGTCGAAGAATTTCAGAATTTAGAAAATAGCCACTCGGTATCTTCTCAACGACGAAACATACTCGTGTCGACGAGACCCTATGTTATCCTCATCGACGAATCCCCTGTATTCGTCGACGAGTCCTTGATTAAATTCCTAAGTTATTACACCCAAAGTGTTCATGTTCATCAACGAAGCTTGTTGCCTCCTCATGTTTCTGTTTCCATTTGCCTCCCTCTTTGTTATTTAAATACCATTATTCTTCGGGTCACTACATGGGGCATAGATTGCAAACACTTTGTCCAGATTATGTGCCATGGAGAACCCTTCAGCAAGGATTCGGATCAGGTACTATCACTCTTTGATTACCTAACTGAAAGTGTCCTACAGTGAAATACAAGATACAATCAGGCACCCATGAAAGTACACCCTATCAGCACAATCACTGGTAGAGATACATATAAACTGACATACTATCCAAATAACCCTCTGCCTCAAAACCAGCCACAACAGATCCCTCAAAGTTGTACGCTATTAAGGCTTTTTGAGGAGAGCATGAAACAGATGGCGAACATGCTCCAGCAATTCATGCAGATTTAGATCGATCAGTATACTCAGCATACTCAGGACTAAATGAATTGCAGGATACCATTAATGCAATAAGCACGCAGTTGGACACCTTAGAAAAAGAGGAATTACCCGTGGAACCTTAGCCTAGTCCTCAAGAGTACTAGCAGCAACAACAACAAATGCACGATGTTCTTTTTGAGATAGCAGAGGCCGACATTACTTTAAGAAGTGGGAAGGAAGTTCCCTAACTTGAAATGCTTATTAACAAACAACCAGTTGTCCCGACACTTGAAGTTACGGCTGAAACAGATGAGGTCAAAGAAGAATCAGAGGAAATGGGCCTAGAAGTGGAGCAGTTAGTTAATGAGGAAGCTAATACCAATGAGGAGTACCAACCTGTGGTACCTCATACTTAGAGCTTGGAAACCATGGAACCATCACACCCGACTGAATCAGATGTCAAGGAGCCCAATATGGAAGCAGACCCTTGTAGTGGTAAGATTATATGTACACCCGATAAAGAGGGTGAGCAGATTGGTGAGATTCTAATATTCAAGGAATCAGGTAAAACTTTTAATGCTAATGCTTATGAAGAACTAAAGGTAATTGTTCCAATAGCTTTTCCTTAAATGCTAGTTCGTAAAGAAGTAAATTTCTTGGAAAATATGCTGAATAAAGACCCATTCTTGTTAAAACAAGAAGGTCGATCTGCACACGTATTGTCTGGTATTTTGGCGCATATTAATTCATTTGAAGCTGATTTTCGTGCAGGTATGAAGGCTGATCCATTGTGGAGGCTCAAATTTGGAGACCCGCTAGTTCAATTTATAGACCTGCTCCCACCAGACGAAATTCCTCGAGAGCCTCTGCTAAACAATTGTGATGTTTTTATTTTCCTTTTTTTCATTTTATTTTACCTTATTTTATTTTTATTTAGCTTCCAGGTCCATTTTATTGTAGTTTAGTTTTTCTTTTCCAGTACTTTGCCACTCAGGTACACCCTACTTTTCCCGTGCACAGTTTTTTATTTCCTCTATGCTTTCACATTGAGGACAATGTTCCACATTAGTTGGGAGGGGTGAGCATTCGCATGTGACAATGTGCACGTATACGTACTGGGTTTTATATCATTAATAAATAAATATTAATAATAAGAATAAAAAAATAAAAAATAAAAAATAAAGAGAAAAGAAGAAAGAGTAGTGAGGAATTACATTGAGTTATGCCATGCTTAACACTGATTCATACCCTTCACATACTTGCGTATAACTTAAGAATTACACACTTGAGTCATTTAGGCATAGTTTCTTTTTATATGATTTTATGACTCAATGAAGAATTGATTGGTAGTACACTCGTATTAATCTGGTTATATAATTTCTTGTATTTACACGGTATCTTAGGAGGTTGAATAAACATATTCATGTGATTCATTGCACTTAAGAGTTTCCTGTGAGCACTGAGAGAACACCCGTGGAGACTATGACTCCTTGTGAGATATCCTTGAGCTATTTATCATCCTTTTGAGCATTAATATCAAATCAGAGTTCATGAAACTCAATTCTTTTTTCTTCTGAACGAGCTAATGTGAAATTCAGTTATATTCTTATATGTGAAACAGTATGGTTGGGTCACATGTACATTAATTTCATGTTCACTGGAGTTCATAGTTGTGAGCACTGCTCTGAAATTCATTCACGTTATTTGCTAGAGACTATTAAAACGTTAGTTGGGGGATGTGATTATGCGTTAAACTGCGTAATTAGGCATCTTAAATCCGATCATTAAGGTTTATATTTTTAATTAAATGTCTAATTACATCCAACATTTTAAAAAAGTGTCATATTTATAATTTATAAGTTTTATTGAACATTTATAAATTTTTGGCAATTTTTATTGCAGGAAAATTCTTGGGAGTACAAATCGGCACTAGTTCGTAATTCGCACATAACTTTCCTGTCCGAGCTCCAATTGAGACGATTTGAATTTCTAGAGATAGATGAGAGAATTATCTACAACTTCTTTCCTTTGTTTTGTCCTCTGTCCCTCAGCTTCCTCTCCCCTTCCTTCTTTCCCTACTTTCTCTCCCTCAAACTCTCCTCTCTTCCCTTGCTCTTCCTTATCTTTTCCTCTCCCTGACTCTCGAGCCTCCCTCCATAGCAGCAACATAACAACTTGCCGTCAACTTCCTATTCCACAGAGGCTTCTACAGCTGCCAAGCCCGAGGCCACCACCCTGCAGCAATTCTCTTCCAGCACTCCCTCTACAACATAACCGTGACAACTAGAAGACACGAGGACACCAGCCAGCCTTCTAACGAGCCACCATCAACCTCATCCAGTCTCTACAACTTAGTCCTCTCTGCAGCAGCCTCAGTCCAGCCACACTCGAGAGCTTTAGCCTAATGCACCAGCAATAGCTGAAGACCTCTAGCCACACAGAGCATAGCCACCACTCCACGATAGACTAGCTCTGACCTGCTGCTCTGGCCACCTTGCATTGCTCCTCTGTTCTCTCTCTCTCTCTCTCTCTTCTTTTCTTTTCTTTCTTTTTTTAGTAAGATGGATATTATTGTTTTATTTATTTATTAACATTAGTTGAAAATTTTAAATTTTAATGTTTTATTTTTATTGCAGTAGTTATTTAATTTTTTTTTGTTTTCACGTAATTTAATGTTGGATTGGTTTACTTCCGCAAGTTCGATAGTTCTAAAATAATGAAAAAAGAGAATAAAATACAAAAAGAAAATTTTTTTTTTTTTATTAAATTAGTTGTCTTCCTCTCTTAAAATTTAATTTTTAATTGAAGCTTGATTTAGTTAGGTTCCTTTTTGTTAAAGTTCATATTTTTTTAGTGTTTGGGTATTGTTTAAGTTTCTTAAAGCACTAAATTTTTGGTTTGAGTTCTTGATTCGTGTAAAAGGTTCGATTTTTATTGTTTGCGTCTGTGTTTGAATGAGTTTTGCCATTGCGTGTTTTAATTCCGTGTTCTAAGTTACCATCTTTAGTTAACACGTGTTTCGATGTTTCCGTGAGTAGATTAGAATTTCCATTCTTACTCTTTAATTCAATGCATGCTAGTTTAGGATTTTAATTTGTGTGTTTATTCAATTGGTCAAAAGAAGTCTTCACAATCTTGAAAACACTCGAATCTGAACTGAGTTTAGTAACATTTTATTTTCGATTTGAAGAACGTGAAATTTGAAATTAAACGCATTTCCTGAGGAGACGATCTACCCCTTGGAATGAATATTACACGACATAACTTTTATACTTGGGATAGCTTCCGAGTTGTTCATTTTTTGAGTGAGTCAAGTTTTTGGTGCCGTTACCAGGGAATGTCGATCTTAGTCTCAAATTAGCATTTTTCCCATCATTTTAATTAGTCTTATGAAAAAGAAAAAAAAAAGAAGAAAAAAAAAAGAAAAAAAAAATTGAGTGTTGAAAAAAAAATAAACACATAAATATGGCTGCACCTGCACTGCGAACGATAATGGATTTTTTGTAGCGTGAATACGCCACGACACCATTTTCCACTGTTTTGCCTAATGAAGAGCTTGATTTCATGATGCAGCGCGGGAGAACGTCATTGCTACCCTAATTCCACGGGACGAAATCTGAGTGCCCTTATTAGCACCTGTCAGAGTTCGAGTTAACCTGCAATATGTTTTTCTCACATGCCAGAACTGATGAATCTATTAGACTATGTTTATTTATTGCTTCTTTGTAGGATGGGGCACAAATTGCAAGCACTTTGTCCAGACCATGTGCCATGGAGAACCCTACAGTAAGGATCCAGATCAGGTACTATCACTCTTTGATTACCTAGCTGAAATTGTCCCCAGTGGAATACACAATACAATTAGGCACCCATGATAGTACACCCTATCAGCACAATCAGTGGTAGAGATGCATATGAATCAACATACTATCTAGATAACCCTCCGCCTCAATACCAGCCACAAAAGATCCCTCAGAGCTGTACGCCGTCAGGACTTTTTGAGGAGAGTATGACACAAATCGCGAACATGCTCCAACAATTCATGCAGATTCAGATCGATCAGTACACTCAGCTTACTCAGAACTTAAATGAATTGCAGGATACCATTAATGCAATAAGTATGCAATTGGACACCTTAGAAATAGAAGAATTACTCGTGGAACCTCAGCCTAGTCCTTAAGAGTACCACCAGCAACAACAACAAATGCACAATGTTCTCTTTGAGACAGTAGAGGCCGACATTACTTCGAGAAGCGAGAAGGAAGTTCCCTGACCTGAAATGCTCATTGACAGACAACCAGTTGTCCCGACACCAGAAGTTATGACTGAAACAGATGAAGTCAAAGAAAAATCAGAGGAAATGGGCCTACACTGGAGTAGTTAGTTAATGAGGAGGCTGATACCAATAAGGAGTACCAACTTATGGTACCTCATACTCAGAGCTTAGAAACCGTGGAAACGTCACTCCCGACTGAATCAGATGTCAAGGAGCCCAATAAGGAAGCAGACCCTTGCAGTGGTAAGATGATATGTACACCTAATAAAGAGGGTGAGCAGATTGGTGAGATTCTAATATTCAAGGAACCAGGCAAGACTTTTAATGCTAATGCTTTTGAAGAACTAAAGGTAATTGTTCCAATAGCTTTTCCTCAAACTTTAGTTCGTAAAGAAGTAAATTTCCTGAAAAATATGCTGAATAAAGACCCGTTTTTTTAAAAATAAGAAGGTTGATCTACACATGTATTTTCTGGTATTTTGGCGCATATTAATTCATTTGAGACTGATTTTCGTACAGCTATGAAAACTGATCCATTGTGGTGGCTCAAATTTGTAGACTCACTAGTGCAATTTATAGATATGCTCCCACCAGACGAAATTCCTCCAGAGCCTCCGCCAAACAATTGTGATGTTTTTCTTTTCCTTCTTTTCATTTTATTTTACCTTATTTTATTTTTAGTTAGTTTTTAGGTCCATTTTCCTATAGTTCAGTTTTTTTTTTTCCATTACTTTGCCACTCAGGTACGCCATACTTTTCTCGTGCACAGTCTTTTTATTTCCCCTATACTTTCACATTGAGGACAATGTTCCATTATAGTTTTGGGGGGGGGGGGTGAGCATTCGCATGTGACACTGTGCATGTATATGTACTGGGGTTTTATATTATTAAAAAATAAAAAATGAAAATAATAAAAATAAAAAAGAAAAAAAAAAGAAAAGAAGAAAGAGTAGTGAGGAATTACACTGAGTTATGTCATGCTTAACACTGACTCATAACCTTCACATACTTGCGTATAATTTAAGAATTACACACTTGAGTCATTTAGGCATAGTTTCTCTTTAAACCAACCCCATTGGAAATTATCTGAAGCCCACTTAACTCAGGCTTGCTTTTAAAAGAAAGAAAACCAATCTCGGGCCGACCGGGCTTTTTATTTTTATTTTTATTATTTATTTTTTAAACTCAAACCCAATTTTAAAAAACTTACCCTCAACCCAACTGTTTAAAAAAAAAAAAAAAAAACTGACCAAGCCTTTTTCCCACACTTAAAACACCGTACGTCCTTCCTCTTCCTGGAATTAGACCGAGCCTTATTGTTACTTAGTCCACTCCATAAATTTTTTCTCCCGCGATACTGGATACCCTTCACCACAAGCCCTTCATCATGTGAATTTTCATCGCTAGCTTTCTTCCTTTGGTGAAACCCCAAGAGAGCACTCATAATATCCTCCAACTTTAGAATTTCTTTTCCCCATGTTAGGGTCGTAACTAGATTTTTATACGTAGGAGATGTAGGTAAATAATTCAGCAGCATCAACGCCTTGTCTTCATCCTCAAACTTCACATCAACCAACTTTATATCACTAATGATCTGAATCCTTTGCCATCTTAAGCCTATACAGTTTCAGCTTAAGATACAACTTGTTTGTCAGTGACTTGGATATATACCGGCTCTCCAGTTTGCGATTCCTCATTCATGATGTGATACATTATGTCATCAGCCAGACAAAGCCTAGATAGTCACCACAACCTTCACTTCCAACTCCTTCTAACTCATGTCGTCTATGCCTTCCAATTGTCTCCCATACAATGCCTTCACCATACCTTGCCACACTAGGAAATCCTTAACCCTCCTCTGCCAAGTCCAAAATTTCTTGATCCATCAAACTTGACAATGTCGAAATTTATAGAAGAAATCCCAGCCATTGTAACCAATAACTTTGATATCAATTTTTTGTGCAAAACTACCAATGCACAATGGAAACATAAATCAATCAAATCAAGCAATGCAGCAAGCAATGATGAAAAATATGGAAACACAATCACACACAGGTAATTATCATAGAAATAAAACACACGACACAAGAATTTACGTGGTTCAGCAATATGCCTATGTCCACAGGAGCAAGCGGCTGAATTTCACTATCAATCTTCAAACAAGGGTTACAATATTGTTTATATGCTAATCCTTTATGTACAAATTAAGGACTTAGGAGGTTCCTATAACACACCTATAGCAATCCCCGAAGGAAAATCCTCTGAAAATCCCAACCTATTGATCTTTCTGATTCAAAAATTGAAATCTGCACCGACCAAAATCATCGATGGTTTCAGGCAAACAATTGATGATTTTCTTCCGAGGGTAAACCATTGCTGTAACCGTCGACCATACTGTCGACTGTTTTCTTCATGTATCTTAGTTTCCTTATTTTCATTATCATGCTTTTCCTGTGTATGTGTTCTACTCAATATGAGCCACATATTCCAATCGAGGATAACTTGAATTTTAGTGCACACCACCTTATTTTCATATACTTTAGAAGGCAACCTAACCATTTTAAGAAATTTTTGTCAATTGTAGAGCATCTTTGGTGTGCCAATTAGTTATTGACCAATATTGAATATAGCCAATTATTATTTATATTTCACTAGTAACACGTGTGTTTCTTAGCGACATTTAATTTCTTTATTATGAAGACATGTACTGAACACATGGTATTTCCTTAGGATGAGACAAATTACCTATGAACACATGGTTTTATTAGCTTACATCAACTCTATGAGCGCAATCTTTGTTAAATTTGATTTTATTTGCTCATAGGTTGTCCAACCTAGCATTTATGAAGCTTGATTGCCCTTATTTATTTACTTTGTTTAACCTTTGACTACAACTATTGACCACTCAGTGTGGTCAAGTTATGGAGCCCACGTTATCCTCATTGAACGAGATACGTATGTAGTCAATGGATTCTTTAGGGGGTCTTTGGCTCACGTTATTTAGACTTTTTTAAGGATGTGATGCCCTCAGCAGCCCATTTCCACATTGCCTTTGAGGTTGGAATTTAATGTGAATGTAATCTTTTAGGAGTGATTTCCACAAAAAATTAAAATCACATTCCCTTGCATGCTTTGCCGCGGGGATAAGTTTCATAGGAATTTAATTCCTATTGGAATACCATTTTTGGAACTAAATTGCTGATCATCTTGGTCCGTGCTACACTAGGGGTCTGAAGGGTTTGTTGGTGGCTGAAATTCTTATATAAAAAAAAAAAAAAAAATGCTATAGAGGATTTGACTTGATACAAAATGTCAATATATTTTTGTGCTGAAAAAATGATTATTTTTCATATGTTGTAAGCATGAGAATATAGTGTAATGGTAATCTTCTTAAAGTGCAGACCAAATTTCTAACTTTGAATCAAGTATTGAGGCGGGCCTCCTGTGTTCGTCCTTCAGAATCTCGTAATGTAAACAAAAGTATTCCTTTAAGCCCAAAATCCCCGAAATGAAATTATGGGAAATTTTAGTTCATGGGAACACTATTGACCACCTAATTGTAATGCCATCGGACCACTTAAGGCACCCAAGATGAAGGAAAGAAAATAATGTTTCATAACGCAAAAAGATAATATTTACTTTTGATTTCTTAAACAAGGACGCACACTCTATGCCCAACTATCACAAGTCAAATGTAATGCTCCATATCGGCACTATCCCTTCTTGCCGTGCCTGCCCACATGGTGCAACCATCCAATCCCTTTCAGGGCCTTGGTTATCTTCACAAGATTAGGCCTTCCCATTCCCAAATTCATCTTCCCTGCTGAGAATTTCAGAGCCTGTAGGCAGCACAACTGCCCATCCGCCTCTCCATCCTCCTCGTCATCGCTGCAGCCGTACTCAAGCCGGTTCCCCTTCTTCCCCTTCTTTACTTTGCTTTTCCCCCCACCCCGGTTCGACTCGGTCTCGTACGTCTCCCAGAGCGAGTCCATGCCTTCACCTCCTTCCACGTTGTGCCGCTCCTCGAAAAGCTTGCATGCCAATGTCCTCTTCCACTCTTTCTCCTTCCTCGTCGACCCGAGACTCCCAAGAATAAGACATTGTTTCTCAGAGTACTCCGCTTTTGGAGTGTAGTACTCTTGGTGACCAAGGCTTTGGGTCCTCATGGATCGAAAACTCTCGAGATCTGGACATAATTTGTGCGAATTTTCCATGTCATCTGACTGTTCATCATTACCGAGATTAATCCCAACAAAATCCTCCACGACTTTGGGAGTGTATTCCCCGCCATTGTCGGCATTAACTTTGGCCATTATCTCGGTAATTTGACTGTGCAGTGCATTGGATCCACTTCTTATCAATGGCTTCTCCTTTGTTTTTTCTTCAACTTTATTGGTCTCTGCGCCTGTGGGCTCAACTCTTTCCTTGCCTTCCACTTTTCCAGTGACGTCCTCATACACGTCCTTTACCTGCAGTAGCCCTTCTAGTGTAATTCCCGGCGCAGCAGCCACTCGGTTAGTTTCTCGCTGTGATTTTCCTTCTAGGGTGCTGGCAAAGGCTCCATCGGTACCTCCATGACGAGACGAAGAAGAATTTTCTTCCGAGTTCGACTCGAAAGCTTCTGGCGGGACTTCGAAGACAGATGCCTCAAACAGAAGTCTGTACACTTCAAGCTCTTCAAAGGAATGGGCTGGGAATTCAACATTTTCATGGTCTTCTCCGGATTCTTTCTGATTGGCAGCATGAAGGGGACTGCCTACTGCTTTTGTTTCGGGAAGAAAAAGGCCGGGGGAGATGGTGAGGAGAGCGAGGAGGAGGAGAGAAGTGGTGATGAAGAGAGGGGAGAGATATGAGAAGAGCTTGAGAAGGTAAGGAGAGAAGAAGATGAGGTAAGAGAAGTACAGAGGGTGGGAAAGGAAGAAAAAAGAGAGTTGTAAGCAGTTAGAGATAACCAGATGCGTACTTGAGAGCTGAGGCTTGGGGCCTCCTGGCGGAAAGAATTCAGGCATTTTTCTCTGTGGGTGTATGATCAGATTATGAGAAATAGAAAGGAAAAAAGGAATGAAATGAAGATGGCGATGGAATTGAATGAAGAGGCTAGCCAGAGGAAAGTGAAATGGCTGTTGCTTTGTTTCAATAGAATGGAGCAGAAAAGCCTGATTGTGCAATTTTTATCGGCGTGAATGAAGGGAATAGATAGACCATGAGAGAGAGAGAGAGAGAGAGAGAGAGAGAGAGAGAGAGAGAGAGAACCATGCATTTGACAAGAAATAAAGAACAACTTTAGAAACATTGGTCCTTCCATAACCACCAACCATGTTCCCTTTTATGTCAATGTGACCAAAGTGGCCTCAGTAAATCTCAGCCATTGAAGTTGGTGAATCTAAAATTAAGTGCTGAGGGGAAATATTATTGCAGAAGAAATACTGGAAACAAGGCTCAACCTTTAGTGGAAGTTGTAAATTTACATTGCCCATTAATGATAAAAGTGGTTGAAGGCATCTTTTGTCTGGTGAACTTTCAAAGCATCCAATATTCTTATCGATTATCAATCTCCATCACTCGGGCATTATATAATGATGGGTGTTTCTAAGGTGATCGAGTAAAGATGTTTTAAAAATTGGACACGTCCGCACCATCACCTATGCCCACTTCTAGTATATAATTCAATGTACTTCATTAGACCAGGCTGGACTTCCATGGTCTTCTCACTAATTTTTCTTTTTTTTTTTTCTCTTGTTTTGACGAATTTTCTGCGCATGTGCTTGACAAATCATGTTCGCCACACTTGTTATTTGTAATATGAAAGAAAAGGTCGCAGGTTTGATTCATCTTTAAGAGTTTACCCCAATAAATAACTAGGAGTGTGTCAATGAACGAGTGACTCTCACTACCCCGAATATAGTGCCGCACCATAATGTCCAGAGTGGCGCGATAGTAATTGGAGTTTCCGAATTATTAAAAAGAAAATGAAAGAAAAAATATTTGAAAGTATGAATTTTAAGCATTGTATTTATATTTGTTTGTATTTATTAGAAATATATTCCAAACAATCAATTTTCTATTATATTTATTTTATAAATTCATACTATTCGAAATTTAAAGTTTTAATCATCCTCCAAACAGAGTCTACTTTGCTACTACCCATGACATTATGTATTCCATTAATAACATTATCTACTCAATATAAACAAAAAAATTTTAATTATTTTAAATAATTCTAAAACATTAAATACATTAATGTTTACCCTACATTTGGTGCACGGAGTTGAGATTTTTGTTTTGTATAAAATATAATATAAAATTATATTCACTTGTTTAATTCAAGTTCTGAAATTTATATTTCCCAACACTATCTTATTGTATATTTAATTTCTCCTAAAAGGCAAAAGGAAAAAAATTGGTAGTCCTGAGTAACGAGTTTTAAATTGGCTTAACTATCCTTCAATATTCTTTTTTTTTTTTTTTTTTAAGTTAATTCCTATCCAAACTTATTAGATTTTATCTAAATGTCCTTAAACTTTTGCTATTCCAATTGGATATCAGAGGACACCTTTTCCTATTTCAATTGAATCTCATGGAGCCTCTTTAGTTTTGTCTAACCATTATATTATTAACTTTTGAATAGGTTGTACCTCTTCAACTTCATTCTGAAATGATGTATTTGTTTTATTCAACTATGAATTGCTTTGAGCAAATGACTAGTTAATGTACAAACTATAGAACATTAACATTATGTTAGAATCTAAAATTAATACGAAATGTATCTAACATTTGTGGGTTCGGATCACTTACAATACACGGCTCTACGAAGGCGAGTTAGGAGCGTTTTGAAAAAGACAATGAGATCAAGCAAGGGAGAACAACAAAGTAATCAAGGCTCCAAGGTGACTGGTAGGCCCAAAGAGCTCTACAGTAGTGCCTTGTGAGGTCGTAGAGCCGACTAAAAAATCTATGCACGGGACTCCTCCCCTTTGCGTAGTTTTGATCCATAGTGGAAAGCTGACATCGTTATTTCCTCCATTGATATACAAAATTTATCTTGCCATATCTTCTTTTTTTTTTTTTTGGTTTGACTGCTAAAATACCTCCATTTGAGGAGGTGAAAAGAAGAAGAAAAAAGAGATATTATTACAAAACTTTCTAACTCATGGATTAGGAAATAATTTAGAGTATGTGAACGTCTAATTGTGAAGAAAAAATTTCCTTCAAAGTTAGAATGATCAGATTCGAATTTTATGTTTCTCTATTGATCAAATGTTATTTCATGTCTCTATCTTATCCAATAAGGAACTTATGAATTAATCATTTAGCTATTTAGACATTCTTATTAATGTAATACATGTAATATGAGTGCTTCCTATGCTCATTAGTATATATATATAAAAAGAACCTTCTCACTTGAACAAGGAGTTAGAGATACTGAGTCTATGTTTCTAATCCTCATTCTAATTGGCTTGATATTGATATCTTTTTTAAGTGATTAAAGGTTTTTTTTTTATATCCTAAAATATGCATTTGAAGCCCTTACTACATAGGACAGTATAAGATTTATTTTAAAAGTCCCACCTATCAAGATGACCATAAAAAATAAAAAAAAAAAATTCACTTAACAATTTTGATACGTATGATAAGGGATAATACTCATTTCTAAGCCTAAGTCAAAAGTCTTATGGTCCTTAGTTATTAGCATTTTTAAGAAAAGAAACCGATTCATTATAGAAATATAAAAAATAAGTAAAGCAATCAATCAAATTAAATGAAATTGCTTTGAATGACAAGATGCATCCACTTTATCAAAATTTTGTAATTGATAATAAATTTAATGCTGACTTTGACTTTGCTAGTCTCTCTCTCTCTCTCTCTTCCTGGATGCTACATTTAATAAAAAATTATGTCACACCATTCATTTATTTTATCTAAAATTTGCAATTCATAATTACTAATGAAGGCTCCGAGCCTTAATAGTCAATAATTGTAGTGATTAAAATTCAGAGGAAATAAATCGCTCTTATGGTTTGACCAAATATCATAAAGTTGCTGAATGATTTTATTGCTGAGCATTAAATCCATGTGGTTTTAACATATGAAAAGTTAAAACTGTTGACTTTGGTGTATTCTCAAGAGAGGGTGAATTGGGTATTAAAAAATTCTTCCTAAGTTTAGCCAATCCAATAACAGTATTTCACAATTTAGAGTCTTTCTAACCATATACCAATTGTGAAGATAATATGCGAAAATTAAATCATGCGCAGCTTTACAATATATCGAATATAACATACACGTGCAGGAATATAAAACGGAATTATAAAGTGTACACACGATATGTTATCGGGGTTTGGCCAATATTGCTTACGTCCCTACCTCAGCTCGTGAGTTCGAGGATTACCATTATTGCTCACTTAACGGGCGGAGCAGCATCGGTTATAATCAGGTCAAATTTCTAGGGCTGACCTCAACCTATACACACTCTCCTTACAGGACGGAGAAGACCCTACCGATCCTTACAGGCCGGATCAACGCCAACTCAGGCCACGCCTAGAATACAATCAGATAAATTTTTTTGTACAATGAAAAGTGCTACTAACACAAGCAGATTTGTACAATAATTCAGTACAGCATAATTAATACACATCAACAAGATAAGAACTATAAACTTAGTGCTATATGTGTCGAATCAATACTCAGAGTAATGTCTATATTCTATCAAGTGCAACGAGTGTATCAATAAGCTAATATTTGAAACTACGTATAGATGTATATCTCAATCACAGTTTATGGCTTCAAAGATTTTTACCAAGTGTAATCAGAATATCTCAAAAATATTTTCTCAATATTCAAGCACAAAGAGATATTTAAAAGTAAGCTTGTGAAAAATGATTTTTGCTCAAACAAAAAGCACAAGTTAAGGTGTCTTGCAATTTGAATGCCAAGACCCACAAGCTTTAAGTTTTTCCACACAATATATTTATTAAATTAAATCTAGGGGGAAAACTAAGCTCAACTCTCGATCTCAAAATCAAGCAAACAATAAATGCAATGAGAGTTTTTAGCAACAATAAACAATGAATAATCACTCAAGGATATTCTCACAAGACTTGATTTCTCAAAAGAATTGTAGTATGTGAGTGTATAGGCTTTGTATGAAAGAATGGGCTTTGAAAAATTTCAGAGGATTTTATTGCTCATCAAATATTAATTCATTGCTAATATGAGCAAATAAACCCATATATATAGGCATGACTAAAATTATAACCGTTGAGGATACATAGGGAATAATTAAATTTATTTTAAATGAGTTTAAGAAAATCAACCTAGTTTAATCCTAATTAACCGCAGTAAAAATTTAGCTAACTTGAGAATTTCAGTCGATCGAGCCATAGGTTCGGTTGCCTGAAAACTCACATATATTCGGGTGCCTGAATGAGGGTTCGGTTTGCTGATGAAGAAGATTTTCCAATCTGTACGAGGTTCGGTCACCTGGTCCTAAGCTCGATTTACCGAACTCACATGTTCGGTCGCTCGAGGGTGATTTGAATGCTAATATTTAGGCACCTGAGTAGTTGGAAACAGTCACGGTAGATGTTTGGTTGACTGAAGACGATGAAGTCTTTTTGGTTTGGTCACCCGAAGTCAGGTCAACACATTGACTATTCAACGGTTCGGTCGACTGAGGTGTTTTGAACAATAAGGTTCCGTTACCCAAAACTCTATAATTTTTATACCTTAAGTCATGTTTCAATTCAATAATTTCCCCTGATAGTATATGTGAATGAGGACTAACTTAAGTGTAAGTGCAAGGACTTAGGGTTTTTCTAACGTCTTTGAGCTTATTAGTTCCAACATGCGTGATGTACATCAATTATTACAAACCATTCCTACTTTACTATTACAGACTCAAATTAAACATAATATAAATTATATTAAATGACTATTATAAGTCTTTATTCTTCAAGTCACCTCATGCCATCAAATGATCTTATTAATATGAACCTGCACACAAACTTGACAAATATTAAATACTTGAATATTTGTCATAATTAAAACGGAATATGACCCATAAGGTCAACAAAAACATAGTTAATTTTTTTGGATGAAAATCAATATATTAGATGAAAATGATATTTTAATAAACAAAAATGCTTTTAAAAATGATATATGCATTTTCTTTAAACCTTCAAATAACAATCAAATTGTTTACTATAGTCTCCATTATTAAATAGAGCTTAGGTATGTTCCTCAAGGCCTATAAGAATACTCTATACATTAATCATAGGATGTATTAGATATAAATTAAAAATAAATATTCAAGGTATTTGTTTTGGTGCCTAAGCTCAATAATTATCTAATAAACCTAAAGACAATGGGAGAATAATAATATTATAATAATCAAAATTATTTAAAATATATTAATATTAATAAAAAAAGTTTAGAGGTTAAAGGGACAAATCATACTCTCGGTCTTTGGATCCGCCCCTGACCCCTCTAATTATGTGATTGGAAGATCCCTACAACTCTTATTTATTCGTTATATTGATTAATTATATGGAGCATTTTAGTATTTTAACATAACATATTTGAATAAAGATGAGTTAATGGGGATAATTTTTCATTGTTTTAAAAATTATAGGTGCGGTTAATGATTATAATAAAAACACAAGGTAGCTTATTGATTTTATGTTAAACGCAATGTGGGTTATGTAGCTCCAATTTTAGAAGAGGTAAGTGAAAAAAACATTCAACTAATTTTATTTTAAAAACAGAGTTGTCCCTCATTTTTATCTAATATAAAAAGTAAAATAAAATTATTTTAAAAAAGATTTAAGTTTGGGAGTACATTTGTGAAGAAGAAAGATAATTAATTAATCTCCTAAATAGAGAATTAATTAACTATACACCATACAAGCACAAGTTCCAAGAATATTTACCATAATTAATGTACATTTTTCCTCTTTTATTTTTTTTGGAAAAATTTTTAAAAAATAAAAAAAATTAAAGGGGCAACGAAGTAGTCCACTGCCTAGTCAACTATTCATGCTGTTAGAAAAAACCTGGCTACTAGCCCCTTTAAAGGGCTGTTGACTGACTATAGAAAATTACAAAAAGTTTAAAAAAATTAATTTTTTTTAATTGTGAAGTGATATTTCATATATAGATGAATAATCCTCATACAAACCCCACTTATTGTTTTTCTATTTATTTTTTATGTTTAATATAAATATAACAAAATAAATCAAACCCACAAACGAAAGAATGTTTTTTATTTTAAAATTTTGGTTGGACCTAAACTTTTCTCAAGAAATTAAGAGGTTGCATACATACTCTTGTTATGGATCCAACCTTACGTGGTTCCAAAAATGATTTTAATATATAAAAAAAAATATAGAGATTTTTTAAAGAAAAACCTTTAGTTTAAGAAAACCAAAACTGCTTAGGAGAAACCATTTTAAATTCAGATTTTCAAACAAAAAAAATTTTAATTTTATTGTGATTGGTGGCTCATCTCTTGAAATGATTAACTTACACAAGGAGAAGAACATAGTGCAGCATAGAAACGTGCTCTCGATATCTCAAACTTTTGACGATTTTAGGAAATTTCAGGAAAACCATCGACGGTTTTGTTTCTAGGCAGTGAGACTAAAATTTCAAATTTTGAATTTGAGCATTAACTTAGTTGGTTTTTGGGGGGGAACTTGCAAAGGAAAGTCTATATATTCTTGTCTAAGTGTATTGTAAGAGAAGAGAAATCATTTTGATAAGTGCATTGTGTACCCAAAAATTTCTTAGTGAAATTCTTATGTCAATTGCTCCGGTGGATGTAGGCATTGCCGAACCATATAAATTCTTGTGTTGTTGTTCTTGTTTCTCGTATACTGGTTGTGTTTGATTGCTTGTTGCATTTTACTTATTCCACTGTACTTCCTATATTCTATCAATTTACAACAAATTGGTATCAAAATGATTGTTGTCATGACATTGGGATCATCTTTTGTAAGATTTGACATTGTCAAATTTGTTGGAACTGAAAATTTCAGTTTATGGTAGAGGAGAGTTAAGGAAATACTTGTACAATAAGGAATGAGAAAGGCTTTACTTGGCATTCAACTGGATGGAATGGATGAAGCAACATAGGGAAATATGCAAGCAAAGGCCGCTTCTACAATACACTTGTGTTTGGCTGACGAAGTGCTCTTTCGTGTGATGGAGGAGGATTCTCCAGCGGCTATATGGCGAAAGTTAGAAAGCCAATACATATCCAAATCACTCAGTAATAAACTTTTTCTTAGGTAGCATCTTTATTGGTTTAAGATGGTTGAAGGATCAAACTTAGATCAACATATCAATGCCTTATATTCAAATCATAAGTTATTTGATGAGAGTTGATGTTAAGTTTGATGAAGATGATAAGAATTTGATGTTACTAAACTCTTTGTCATCGACTTATACCTGTGAAAATCTAGTTACTACCCTTATATGGGGAAAAAAAGACTCTTGATCTAAAAAAGGTAACAAGTGCCTTATTGAATTTTCATCAAAGGCAAAAAATATGTGATGAAGGGGAAGGACTTGTGGTGAAAGGTAATAATGAGTGTGAGAAAGGAAAGTTTAAAAGTGGGTCAAGTCAGAAATCTCGTACTTAATCTAAGAAGAAAAAGGAAATCCGGTATTATAAATGCGTTAAAAAGAGGTTTGTCAAACCGGAGTGTCTGGATTGGAAGAAAGGGAATGATGAAAAGCACGAGGGGATTTCAAAATCAGCGAATGTGGTTCAAGAAGGAGGTTTAGTTTGTAGTGATGGTGATGTTCTTTCAATTTCATCGGGATCGGATAACCTTACGGACTCTTAGATACTTGACTCGGCATGTTCTTACCATATGTGTAATGACCTACTTATCTTATCATATAGTAAAATATATTATTAATATAGTTAACTCAAACCCGTGGGTAACGGGGACGCATCTAATATTCACAGCGGAAACCTAAGCAGAAGTAAATGTAAATCACATTCTCATAACCATAAAATACATAATACCAAAGTCAACTACATTCCAAAATACTATGTTTATATACAATCTCCAAAAATACAAAAATATATATACATATCTAGGAACCCACAACACAAATCTCCTATTCTTATATCAAAACTTACCCTCCTAGCGGGGTAGTATTATACTATCTCAACGGCAGCCTCGATCCGCCGATCTTTTTGAATTTCTTGAAAATGATTTAATGTTGGGGGTAAGACACCTCTTAGTAAGGGAAAATAAACTAAATACAACTGTGTGGCAACATGAATATTTAATGCTATTATAGATATACAATACATTTTGCATACCAGAACACATTAATCATATAATAACTGTATAAACATATACTTTCTTATTTTTATAAATCCTACTGTTCATAAACTGTCTAGTATAGCTAATAATACTGAAAATTTACCCAGGATGTATAGCTAGCCAATATCGTGTATTACCCCCCATGACGGGTTGTGCAGCTTGAAGGCGGGACCCGATAATGGCTAGCCGATCACTGCTGAGTCAAAAATGTTTGTAAGTACGATGGGCCCGCCACACCCTGGTCTGGATTGCCAGGTGGACGTCTACAACTCTACACTGAAAAATACGTCGACTATCTATCTCCCACCCCCTCTACTAGCAGAGGCGGTTAGCATAAGTCTGAAACATAATAATCTGACTTGTATAGCTACGGTACCATGCTTATGAAGCTAAATTGAACTATCATCCGGGTTCTGATAACATATAATACGTGAAAATATACTTGTCTAACATAAATAGATTGATAGCATTTTCAGTAATAACATACATACATATATACATATGACCTTGCGCTGAAATCATACATAATATACAGCCTTGCATCGACTATCTATCATGGCCTTGCGCCAAACATTTCATACATACTATTCTGAATAAATAATCTGTTTATCATATATTTTGAAACCATAATGTACTGCAATATTCCATCATTTCTGAAAACATACTTTATTCATAAAATTGCCATAACATAATACTTTTCACGTAAAATAATATTCATGCCACACAATACTAAGCAAAACCATATATTCTATTCTAAAATCATATTTTCTGACATTTCTTACTAATATATACGTTTCAGTACCATAATAGTATTTTCTCAAATATGCATTTTCTCAATAATATACAAATATAATATATGCTTTCCTAAACATAATTCTTTTAATAATTTAATAATAATTTTCATGAAAAAATAACTGATTTAGTTTATTCCCTTACCTGATTTTTGAAAAGAAACCCCCTAAAATATACTCATCCTGCACTCGCAGGGTTCCCCGTTCAACACCCTGAAATCAACATTTCCCAAAACTAAACTTTAGTATTTCTTTATGAATAACATTTCCTATAACTATGGGAAAACCAAATTCTGAATAAATAGCCTTACCTTGAATTAGGGATGAATTTCAAACTAGCCCCACTGACGATCCACTCCAGCAGATATGCAGAGAACTTCCCTACGAGTGTCGTGGTGGCTTTAGATCATCGAACAGGCGTAAATCTGGCCCAGAAACTTAAAGAGAAGGTATGAAAACCAAAGAGGAGAGAGAGGATAGGGTTTCTGCGCGAAAATCAGCTCAAAAATCATGATTATGGCTATTTATATATTGGCCTTCGTCGACGAGGTCAAGAAAGCAATTTGTTGAAAAACTCTCCCCCTCGTTGATGAAATTCAGAATTGCCAAAATTTCCTCTCAGTATCTTCTCGTCGGCAAGACACACCCTAGTTGACGAGCCCAAAATGCCACGTCATCGACGAAATCTGCTACTGGCCCTCCTTTACTATTTCTCTTTCCTCTCTTTTCATTATTTAAATACCATTATTCTTCTGGTCATTACAATATGACTCCAAACAAAGAGTGGTTCACCACTTACATGCTAGTGAACTCATGTTCAGTTCTTATGGGTAATGATGTTTCTTGTAAGATCATTGGCATAAGAAATGTTAAGATAAAAATGTTAGATGGTGCCGTGAGAACGTTGAGCAATGTAAGACATATACCAAAGTTAAGGAAGAGTTTGATATCACTTGGCACCTTGGATTGTAATGGTTTCAATTACAAGTCTGAAGGTGGAGTTATGAAAGTCTGGAAAGGAAATCTGATGGTGATGAAAGGGCAAAAGCTTGATGGGAATATCTACACATTGCAAGGAACTACTATTATAGGTGGAGCTGCAACCATAGATGCTGAATCTAATGAAACTGTCTTGTGGCATATGCGTCTTGGGCATATGGGGGAAGATGGTATGAAGGAATTACACAAGAGGGAACTCTTGAAAGGTTTGAAATCATGTCAGCTGGATTTTTGTAAAATTTGTGTATTTGGAAAACAAGGAAAAATTCAAGTCAACTATTCACAAGATGAAGGATATTCTCGATTATGTGCATTCCAATATTTGAGGCTCAGTTAGAGTTGCATCAAAGGGTGGACATGTGTATTATGTGAGTTTCATTGACGATTACTCATGCAAGGTCTAGGTATACTTTATGCGGCACAAGTCCAATACGTTTGCCAGGTTTAAGATTTGGAAGGCTGAAGTGGAAAACTAGACGGGGAGGAGAATCAAATGCTTGAGGTTAGACAATGGGACCGAGTGGTGTGTAATATGGCATTAAGAGACACTTTATCGTTCTTTGACACCTCAGCAAAATGGTGTGACAGAAAGGATGAAATAGACTTTGGTTGAAAGAGCTTGGTGTGTAACGCCCCGCAGCCCACCAAGTGATGCCCAGGGTGTTATGAGACCAATCACACGTCTCTGATACCATTCATGTAATAGAACTATTTAAACAACCTCAAATAAAATACCAAAGTACTATATACATATATTCAACTCGTAATAATTATAACCATATTCTCCATATTACATATCTAGAAAAGAAATTAAACATAGAAATGTACATATATCCTTTTTTCTAACCACTGACAAAACTAAACCCCGCCCCAGAGCTTACTAAGCTCGATCACTTGAAGGACCTGAAAAGAATAATAAATCGCTCGGGTTAAACACCTCTTAGTAAGGAAGAAAAAGCTATAACAGTGTGTGGCAGAGAGCTTAGTACATACAAAAAAATAATTAACTATTATTCAATATCATTAGCACTAAAGGATCTGCATCATCAATTACATCATTGACATATGATAACATACACACAACATAAATATTTTTAGTGATAATTTCTGAGAATAAGGAAGTTTACTTGCCTATACAAGTAGGTTCCCTCTGCTCTAACACTAATGTTAGGGCACTCACCTTACTTAGTAAGTCCTCAAGTTATGTATCCACGTAAAGTTTTTGCGATTAGGGAAGATTACCCGCCCATATAAGTAGCTTCCGTCTGCTCTGGTACTCACAGAAAATTAATAAGGCACTCACCTTTCTAAGCAAGCCCTCGGGTGGAGAATTCTACTTTACCATAAATACTTATGTAATTAAAGTTACACGCATCCAATGCTAATAATTTCACAAAGATCCATACGCATATCACAACCAATCCACACAGGATACATACACACTTCAATCACACCCACACAGGGTCCATATCCACAAAAATAATACAGCCCACACAGGACTCACATCCACACAGGAATATGTCTACACAAGACTCACATCCACACAAATACTACACAAGCTTCCCAATCACACAAGTTACAAATCAACACACACAACCTTGTTCATAGTAAATCGGTAAAACAAACTCCACATTCCACTGCCAATGTTTTATCCCCTTAATATAAATGCCCAATATAACGACCTCCTCATACCACTGCCAACGTTATATGACGATTTATATCAGGTACAATATAACGACCTCCTCATACCACTGCCAATGCTATATCGAATTTACATGAACCCTAAAACAATACACATCCATGACATAACCAATCATCCAAGCACATCAATGCATTCACCATAGTATACACAATGAGACAGTATTCACGATGGTACAGAATTTACAACCCAAATAGTAAGCACAAGCGAACAGTAATCATAATCACGCAGTAGTCACAACCATTTAATTATGAAAGTTATTTTCATACCACACGGTTTTTCCTAAATATGAAATATAATCAAAATCATTATATTTTTTCAAATGCTTAACTGTTCAGATAAATTATACCTAAATATATATATATATATATATATATTGTATACTTGAATTTAACCGGTTAAAATTAATAAAAAGCTGCTATAACATTTTCCCCTTACATGCTCTTCGAGATTCTGCCTAAATTGAACAGAAAACGAGACCTTGCATTCCAAAAATCATAACTTAATTAGTTTAACCCCAAGATATTTATCATTTATCATCTCCTAAACCCACACACTCCCAATACTTTATTTAATATTAAAAAATACCCTACTTACCCTGGTTTTTGAATGGTGCCCAAGTACTCCAAACTGAAAATCTACTCCGCCTATGTTGCAGAGAATCTTCCCAGGAACCTCATGGTGGTTTTTAATTGTTAATTCAGGCTAAATTGGGTCTGAAATCAAAGAAAGAAGGTAAGGGAGCCATAGGTAGAGTGTGATGCCCCGATTTTCGTACCATTATATGTATAAACGACATATATAACCATGTATTGGCCACGTCAACACTAATACCATAACATATAACCGGGCTTGCAAGTGGGTACCGGGTATACAATCATATCCATTCACAACCCTAACGGCAAAAGTCATTTTAAACATATAAACATACATACCACAACGAATACACATACCAGAGTACTACAATCCATATATAAGAGTCATACATAGACACTTTAGGGAAATCAACCTCCCTAACTCAAAATACTCACCCTGACCACTCAAGGTATCTGCTCCACTCTATCTCGGAGCTCTATCACTAGGTCTATTTAGGTTTCCTGAAATATTTAAATAATTAGATGAGACACATCTCAGTAAGACGTAATAAATTATCTGCAGTGTGTGGCCATATGAGATTCATTATATCATAACATTTAAGCATATCAATATATGTATCCTATGAGAAAATATACATTTCACATTTACTATCATATAGATATACAATATAAGCTTTCAAAAGCTTTTACTTTCATTTTCAAAAACCATTCACTATAACCCAAATTTACTAGCAAGGTTCCTGAGGATAGGAAAGCTTGCCCGCCCATACAAACAACTTCCCTTTGCCTTGATTTCGTTTGCAACCTAACCTGATTAACTCGGGTTTAGCTACAACTGATACATATTAAAGCACTCACCTTACTCAGTAAGCCCTCAGGCAGTGTGTTTTACCTCGCTTTAATTATTTATTAACTCATGCTATTCATTTCTCATTTTCATTCCATTTCCATTTTCATTTCCATTCTAATTCCATTTCCATACTCATTTTATTTCCATTTCCATATCTAGCTCATGAGTGTCACCATATTGATATATTCGTTTTTGCACTCATGGCTGACTTGAGGATTTCACTCCACGTCATGCTTCAAGCTTTCCCCCCATGAATAGGATTGTGCGACTCGAAGGCTGGACCTAACCACGGTTGGCTGACCCTGGTTTGGTCAAATGTCATCATATATCTCATGTTTGTAGTACGACTGGCCAGCCAAAGCCCCGATTCAAACTCAGGGGGCAAAAAAACTCTACTATACGACTCAGCCTACTGTCACGCCACACGCTCCACGAGCCCGTGTGGTTGCGCTAACTCCACTAGCAACGGTACCGTGCTCTCAATATCACAACTCATCATTAGGGTTTCTTTATCCATCCATTAGGGTTTTCACTGCCACATAACATCAATCATTTTGTGGTATTAACGTTTTAACAATCACATGCCGGTATTCCCCTTTTAGAATTTCACATTTTATTTTTCACAATTTAATATTCATATTGTAGAATTAATAGTGCAATATTCACATTTCACGTATTCACATTTCCCATAATAATATTTCACATATTCACATTTCTCATATTCATATTTCAATATCAGTATTGTTGAATTTTCCATTACAATACTTACATTTCACATATTCACATTTCTAATGATCACATTTCTCATATTCACATTTTCTCATATTCATACTACAAAATTAACATTGCAATATTTTCATCATTTCAATAATATTTTCTTAATTCATGATTCATATCATCTCATACTATCATATACATATCTCATTTCACAATTAAACAATATTTCTCAAAAACACATTTTCATTTTTCACCTTTCCTCATTTTCTCATAAAACACATTGTATATTTCTTTTTCATCATTTTCCCAGAGTTCAATTCTCATATCATAGCACATTTCAATATCATATATTTCACAAGGTAATTCATCTAACCCAGTTTAAACATTTCACAATATAATTCATATGCCACACAAATTTCATATGATATGTATCATAAATAAATTTCAAGTAAAATATCTTACACCATTTTCACATATTTCTCAACCCATAATTTCCATAAAAAGATTGCTATAATTTATTCCCCCTACCTGGCTTACTGAGATGCTCACAATTTAACCCAAACCTACGCCCACGATGTTTCCAGCTCAACACCTTGAAATTTATATTTTCCCCACAAAACACCATTATATACCCATTTAACAAAGAATCTTAGTTTTAAAAAAAGCTAGTAATTCTGAAAATACCAAAATAACCTACTCAACCTGATTTTGGGATGGTGCACAAGTGCTTCAAACCAAAATTCTAATCCGGCAGTATTGTAGAGAATCTTCGTAGGAGTAACGTGGTAGGTTCCGATCATCAATCTGGCGAGAATTGAAGCTAGAATCAAAGAGAGAAGGTGAGGGAGATGAATTTAAGAGAGAGAGAGAGAGAGAGAGAGAGAGAGAGAGAGAGAGAGAGAGAGAGAGAGAGTCTGCATGCAGTTTTGCTCACCGAAGTTCAGTTTTGGCCTATTTATAGAGTGCTGTCCATGTGGCCTCGTCGACAAGCCACAACCCCTCATCAATGAATCCAAGAAGGGAGTTCATCAACAAACTCATACTCTTCATTGACGAACTTTAGGCCTTGAAATCACCCTCTCGGTATCTCTTCTTTGATGAGACGCATGTCCTCGTCGACGTGTTTAAGAAGGATACTCGTCGACGAGACCGTGCTGAGCTCCCCTTGGGAAATCATTTTTCTCTCTTTTCCTTTATTATTTAATTGCTATAATTCTCCGGGTCTCTACATTCTCCCCTCATAAAAATTTCTTCCTCGAAATTTACTATTTATACTATACACCATCCAGTGAGGAAAATTGGCTACTTATTTTATTACTTACCCTCACTTATGGTGGAGGAATACCGTGGTTATAAAGGGGTTCTGGGAGATTACAACCATTGAAATAAGATTCTCCCCAAAACCATTAAAACCAAAATACTACCTATACTATACAAATCAAATTACATACCTCTAACCCTGGTTCCCATTGAACAGCTGTGGGTATCTCTAGTATCTCTGGTGCATCTGCTCCTCTAATTTCCAAGAAGTTTCCTCTACAGTATGGTTATGCCACAAAAATTTTACCAACGGTATGCTTTTCATACGCAGCTCCTGTTCTTTCCAATCCAAAACTTGCACTGGTTCTTCTTCATAAGACAAAGCATCACTGAACTCTAGTGCCTTATATCTGATCGCATGGGAGGGGTTTGGGATGTATTTCCTCAACATCGAAACATGAAATACATCATGGATTCTAAAAAAAGCAGAGTCAACCCGTAAGCAATTGGACCCACTCTCTCCAAAATCTTAAATGGCCTAATATACCTAAGGCTTAGCTTACCATTCCTCCCAAATCTCATGACACCTTTTAACGGTGCAACTTTTAAGAACACATTGTCCCTTGTGTCAAACTCCAACTCTTGTCGGCGAGTATCAACATAACTCTTCTGCCCGCTCTATGCTGCACTGATTTTATCTCTAATGAGTCTAACTTTATCCTGAGTATGTTGTATCAGCTCTGGCCCCAATATCTGTCTCTCGCCAATATCATCCCAATATAATGGGGATTGGCACCTACTGCCATATTCAAATGGTGCCATCCCAATATTGCCTTGATAGCTATTATCAAACTCGACTAGTGGTATAAGCTGTAACCAGCTGCCTCCAAAGTCTAGCATGCATGCACGTAGCATATCCTCCAATATCTGTATCATCCTCTCCGTTTTTCCATCTATCTGAGGAAGAAATGCAGTGCTGAATGACAACTGAGAACCCATGGCCCCTTGTAAACTCCTCTAGAAATGGGATGTGAACCGTAGGTCTCGATCTAAAACTATGGACACAAGAACGCCATGCATTCTCACTATCTCCTGAATATATAACTCTGCCAACTGGTTTAAGGAGTAGTTAACTCTGATAGGATGAAAATGGGTAGTCTTCGTAAGTTGATCCACCACTACCCAAATGGTGTCCTATCTATGAAGCGCCGGCGGTAATTCAGTGACAAAATTCATCACAACAAAATTCATCACTATATGCTCCCACTTCCACTCAGGAATATACAGCGGCTGCAATGACCCCGCCGATCTCTGATGCACAGCTTTCACCTGCTGGCATATCAAATACTGTGTTATAAATTCAAAAATCTCTCTTTTCATTCCGCTCCACCAAAATGAATCCCAAAGATCCCCATACAGTTTAGTGCTACCAAGATGTACCGTATACAAGGATCTGTGTGCTTCCTCCAAAATCACTTTTTTAATCTCAGGATTGACAGGTACACATAACCTGGTATGAAACCTCAATGCCTTATCATCTGAGATACTGAAATCTTCCTCCATACCATCCTATACTTTCTTTATCAGCTTTACCAGCTTTTCATCACTCTTATATACCGCTTTAGTTCTTTTCTGTAGAGTCAATTGCAACACTAGGTTGGCAATAAATTTCTGATGATCACCTTCTACCAGTTCTATCCTGAGTATCTCCAGATCCATTTGAATTGAATGCTGAATCTCCACTGCAAATACTGAGGCACCCACTGATTTTTGGCTTAAGGCATTAGCCACCACATTAGCCTTTCTTGGGTGGTAACTAATGGTGTAGTCGTAATCTTTTATTAGATTCAACCACCTCCTCTGCCTCATATTCAATTCTTTCTATGTGAAAAAGTATTTCAAACTTTTGTGGTCAGTAAAAATATCACACCTACCCCTATAAAGATAATGTCTCCAAATTTTTAGTTCGTAAACTACCGCTGCTAGCTCTAGATCGTGGGTAGAGTAATTCTTCACATATTCTTTCAACTGTTGTGAGGCATGTGCTATAACTCTCCTCTTTTGCATTAGAACACAATCGAGCCCTATATGCGATGCATCACTATAAATTACGAAACCCTCTTCACCTGAAGGAATCATCAACACCGACGCAGTGATGAGTCGCTGCTTCAGCTCTTGGAAACTATGCTCACATTCATCAGACCACCCAAATTTCACCCCTTTCCTAGTCAATCTAGTCAACGGACCCGACAATTTAGAAAAACCATCAACAAACCTGTGGTAATATCCAGTCAATCCCAGAAAACTTCTGATTTCCTGCACATTCTTCAGTCACACCCAATCTACAATAGCCTCAATTTTACTCGAATCCATTGATATACCACCACTGGATATCATATGTCCAAGGAAGGAAATATGCTCTAGCCAAAACTCATACTTTTTGAATTTCACAAATAGTTTCTTTTCCCTCATTACCTGAAGTACTATCCTCAAATGTTCCTTATGTTTCTCTAGGCTTTTTGAATACACCAGTATATCATCTATGAATACTACTACAAACTGATTTATATACTAGTGGAATACCCAATTCATTAAATCCATAAACAATGTAGGAGCATTTGTCAGTCCAAAAGGCATAACCAAGAATTTGTAGTGGCCACACCGAGTCCTAAATGTTGTCTTAAAAGCATCCTCTACTCTGAATTTTACCCGATGATACCTAAACCGTAAATCTATCTTTGAGAAAACTTGTGTCCCCTATAGCTGATCAAACAAATCATCGATGTGGGGAAGCAGGTATTTATTCTTGATAGTCACTTTATTAATTTCATGGTAGTCGATGAACATTCTCATCAATCCATCTTTCTTTTTCATAAATAATACCAGCGCACCGCATGCTGGGTCGAATAAATCCCCTATCCAATAGTTCTTGGAATTGATCCTTCAATTCCTTTAATTCTATCGGTACCATTCTATATGACGCTTTTGAAATTGGTGCTGTCCCCGGTACTAGCTCAATAGAAAACTCTACCTCACAATCAGGAGGTAGTCCTGACAAATGCTCAAGAAAGACATCAGGAAAATCCCTCACTACTGGGATATCCTCTATCCTTAACTCACCTTCCAAAAATGCCTTTATACAAGCCATATAACCATGACAATCTTCTAGCAGCAAGAGCCTCGCCTGAATGGCGGATAATAACTGTGGTGGGGTATGCACACAAGACCCCACAAACCTATACTCTTCTCCTCCTAGAGGTCTAAACACTACCTCCCTCTGATGATAATCTATAATGGCATAGTTAGCAGCTAGCTAGTCCATACCCAATATTACCTCAAATCCATGCATATCTAAGACTTCCAAATCAGCTAATAAAGATCTCCCCTGAATGCGCATTGGACAGTTACTAAGTACTTTACCACATATCCCCACAGCCCCTGTTGGTGTAGCCACTGACAAATTGACACCCAACTATTGTGTTTCTAACCTATAAAATTTAACAAACTCCCAGGCGATAAAAAATGTGTCACCCTTGAATTAAATAAAGCAGTAGCGATAAATGACAGAATTGAAACTGTAGGTATCACCATATCTCCCGCTGCCTCTATATCTCCTGATGTCATCGCATATACTCGAGTTAGGGCAATATTCCTCTGCTATCCATCTCGAGGTGCCTAATGACCTCCTTGATATGGTCTAGGAACAAGCACAACAACTGGTGGTGCACGACAATCCCTCGCCATATGCCCAGGCTGATGGCACTGATAGCATATCACATCCCTAACCCGACATTCCCCTGGGTGTGTCCTGTAACATATAGGACAAGGAGGGGGCATCTGACCGCCCTGTACAAATCGATCTCTCACTACCTGTCTCCGTCCACTTCTGCTATCCTGCCTCCTCCATGGTCCTCAATTGGACTCTGGCTGTACATCTAAAGGCGTGGGCATCTTCCCCTAACTCTACGCTGTGGTGCCTCTCTAAAGGACACCCTTGATCACGACAACTCTGCCTACTACCTCTACAAATGTTTGAGCTTGAAAACCTATAACCTGCCCAAACAAATTCTACCTTAGACCCTCCTTGAATTTCCTCGCCTTCCTCTCCTCGTCAAGTACTAAATATGGAGCAAACCGAGATAGCTCAGTAAATCTCGCTACATACTACTGTCCCTACGTCAGATGTAGAAAATTTGCTGCCTTCGGACTCCTAATAGTAGCGGGAAAGTACCTCTAAAAAAAATATCCCTGAAATGGCTCCACATCACTGCTACTGGGTCTGATCTCTGCTCCTCCAATAGTCTCGCTTATCTCCACTAGCGCTTCGCCTCCCCAATCAGCTTAAATGTCGCAAACAATACTCTTTGCTTATCCGTACACAGCAAAACTTCTAGTATATCCTCTATATCTTGGACCTAGTTCTCAGCCACGAGTGGGTCAGCTCCTTTAGAAAATGACGGGGGTCTCATCCATATGAACTGCTCAATAGTGCAGCTCCGCTCCCCTGTACCTCTAGCCATTTTGGCCATCACCTGCTGAGTGACACTACGTGGTACAACATCTCGATCTCCTCCACCCATATTGGAAAGCCCTGCATCATCACCTTCAGCTTGTGCACTACTACTCCCTAGATCCATCTTGCAAAGGATATAAAATGATTTTAGAACTCTATCATCATAACTTACTATCACACCCAGCATACCAAAATCCACAAAATATTCCGTTATACACATTTCGCTCTCCCCATTTAAGATTCAATCCTATCACACAGAAACATGATCTGCCGATAGTATCTATGGTTTTCCAGAAGTTGTCACCCCAGGAAAAATACATAAACAACCACGAAAGTCCTACTTCCAGGTCGCAAGATAGATACCTAAATTCTAATCCTATCCTCAAACAACAACTGACCCATATCTCATCAATATGCATTCCTATACTCTCATATTGTATTCTGCTATTCACTAAAGTCTACAGAACCTAGCAAACATAGGCTCTGATACCAAATTGTGACGTCTTGATTTTCGTACCATTATATATATAAATGAAACATATAACCATGTATTGGCCACGTCAACATTAATACCATAACACATAACCCGACCTGCAAGTGGGTACCGGGTATACAATCATATTCATTCACAACCCTAGCAGCGGAAGTCATTTTAAACATATAAACATACATACCACAGCAAATACACGTACCGAAGTACTACCATCCATATATACAAGTCATACATAGACACTTTAGGGGAATCAACCTCCCTAGCTTAAAATACTTACCCTAACCACTCACGGTATTCGCTCCACTCTATCTCGGAGCTCTATCGCCAGGTCTATCTTGTTTTCTTGAAATATTTAAATAATTGGGTGAGACACATCTCAGTAAGACGGAACAAATTATCTACAATGTGTGGCCATATGAGATTCATTATATCATAACATTTAAGCATATCAATATCAGTATCCTCTGAGAAAATACACCATTTCACATTTACTATCATATACAATATAAGCTTTCAAAAGCTTTTAATTTCATTTTCAAAACCATTCACTTTAACCTAAATTTACCAGTGAAGTTCCTAAGAATACGGAAGCTTACCCTCCCATACAAGCAACTTCCCTTTGCTCTGATTTCGTTTGCAACCTAACTCAATTAACTCGGGTTCAGCTACAAACTTATCAGAGCACTTACCTTACTCAGTAAGCCCTCAGGTGCTATGTTTTACCTCACTTTAATTATTTCTTAACTCATGCTATTCATTTCTCATTTTCATTCCATTTCCATTTTCATTTTCATTTCCATTCTCATTCCATTTCCATATCTAGCTCATGAGTGTCACCATACTGATATATCCGTGTCTGTTCTCATGGTTGCCCTGTGGATCTCGCTCCACATCATGCTCCCCCCCATGAATAGTGTTGTACGGCTTGAAGGCTAGACCTAACCGTGGTTGGCTGATCTCGGTTAGGTCAAATGTCATCATATATCTCATGTCTCTAGTAAGACTAGACGGCCAAAGCCTTGATTTGGACTCAGGGGGCACAACAACTCTACTGTATGACTCAGCCTACTATCACGCCACATGCTCCATGAGCTCGTGTGGTTGCACTAACTCCACTAGCAACGGTACTGTGCCCTCAATACCACAACTCATCATTAGGGTTTGTTTATCCATCCATCATGGTTTTCACTGCCACAAACCATCAATCATTGTATGGTATTGGTGTTTATACAATCTCATATCCATATTCCCCTTTCAAAATTTCACATTTTATTTCTCACAATTTAATATTCATATCGCAGAATTAACAGTGCAATATTCACATTTCACGTATTCAAATTTCCCAGAATCATATTTCACATATTCACATTTCTCATATTCATATTTCAATATCAGTATTGCAAAATTTTCCATTGCAATACTCACATTTCACATATTCACATTTCTCATGATCATATTTTTCATATTCACATTTTCTCTTTTTCATATTGCAGAATTAACATTGCAATATTTTCATCATTTCAGTAATATTTTCTCAATTCATGATTCATCTCATCTCATACTATCATATACATATCTCATTTCACAATTACACAATATTTCTCAAAACACATTTTCATATTTCATCTTTCCTCATTTTCTCATAAAATACATTCCCTGCATATTTCTCTTTCATCATTTTCCCATGGTTCAATTCTCATATTATAACACATCTCGTTATCACATATTTCATAGGGTAATTCATCTAACCCAGTTTAAACATTTCACGATATAATTCATATACCACAAAAATTTCATTTGATATTTATATCATAAATAAATTTTAGGTAAAATATCTTACACCATTTTCACATATTTCTTAACCCATAATTTCCATAAAAAGATTACTATAATTTATTCCCCTTACCTGGCTTACTGAGATGCTTATAATTTAATCCAAACCTACGCCCACTGTGTTTCTAGCTCAACACCCTGAAATTTACATTTTCCCCACAAAACACTACTATTTACCCATTTAACAAAGAATCTTAGTTCAGAAAAAGCTGGTAATTTTGAAAATACCAAAATAACCTACTCACCCTGATTTTGGGATGGAGCCCAAATGCTCCAAACCAAAATTCTAATCCGGTAGTAGTGTAGAGAATCTTCCCAGGAGTAACGTGGTGGCTTCTAATCGTCAATCTGGTGAGAATTGAAGCTAGAATCGAAAAGAGAAGGTGTGGTAAATGAATTTTAGAGAGAGAGAGAGAGAGAGAGAGAGAAAGAGAGAGTTTGCATGCAATTTTGCTCGCCAAAATTGCGTTTTGGCCTATTTATAGAGTGCTGTCCACGTGGCCTCGTCAACGAGCCACAACCCCACGTCGACGAGTCCAAAGGGGGAGTTCGTCGACGAACTCATAACCTTCGTCAACGAACTTCAGGCCTGAAATCACCCTCTCGGTATCTCTTGATCGAGAAGCCACATATGCTCATCGACGTGCTTAAGAAGGATACTCATCGACGAATATTCTATACTTGTCGATGAGATCCCGCTGAGCTCCCATTGGGAAATCCTTTTTCTCTTTTTTCCTATATTATTTAATTGCTATAATTCTTTGGGTCTCTACATAGAGAAGGAGTGGCATGAGGAGGGAGAAATTCTCACTTAAAATGAAAGCTTCCCTATTTATAAGTAGGGCTTCACCGACAGGACACATGGATTCATCGACGAGTTTAAGAAGAACGTTTGTCGACAAAACCGTGAGTTCGTTGATGAATTTTAGAAATATCCAAAACCTCTCTTGGTAAATCTTCATTGATGAGGCACATATACTCATCGACGAAACCCAAAAGATCGTTTGTCGATGAGAAGATCACATTCGTCGATGAGTACCTACTTGAAACCCTTTTAAATTTCTTTTCCCTTTCTTTTATTTTCTCCTTTTTTTTTTTCCTCTTATTTTTTTTCTTTTATTTTTTCAAGTTTGGATTTTTACACGGTGACTCAGGCTTTATGCAAGACTACAAAATAACTTATGGGCTGAGGCAGTTAGTATGACTTGTTTTCTGATAAACCGATCACCAAGGGCGTCATGAGAGGGTAAAATGTCAAAAGAGGTATGGATAGGAAATGCAGTAGACTACTTCGGATTTAAAGTATTCGGGTATCCAGCCTATGTTCACATCTCTAGTGAGGAGAGGTCTAAGCTTGACCCGAAGTCTCATCGTTGCATCTTTTTGGGATATCCTACAAGTTGTGGGGCCCAATGACAAATAAGATGGCGATTAGTAGGGATGTAGTCTTTGATGAAAAGGTTATGGTGAAGTGTACTCAAGATTGTGATGAATAGAAATAGTAGCTAGAAATCTGGGGCTGTGATGAACATGTTGTGTAGGTGGAGTTGGAAGCTCAGGGAAATGACAATTATCATGGTCCTATTGTTGTGGGGAGCTCTAGATCAGGAAACTAGCAAGTTGATGATCCTTCTATACAAAGATCTAAACACACGATCAGGCTTTTGCCAAGGTATGGATTTGAAGAGTTAGTATCTTATGCTTTTCTTACTAGTTGCAATGATCCAACTACATTGTAAGAGGCAGTGCACGACCAAGAAAAAGATAGGTGGATGGGTGCAATGATTGAGGAGATTAAATCAATACATAAAAATCAAACTTGTGATTTGGTGGAGCTTCTAGATGGGAAAAGACCGATTGGTTGCAAATGGGTATATAGGAAGAACGAGGCAATTTCAGAAAAGGAAGGAGAAAATTTCAAAGCAAGGTTAGTGGTAAAAAAGTACTCACAGAAGAAGGGGATAGATTATGATGAGAATTTTTCACCTGTGGTAGGAAAAGATTTACATTGTACATCCGGAGGGATTTAGTGAATCGAGGAAAGAAAATTTAGTTTGCAAATTGAAGAAATATTTTTATGGGTTGAAAAAATCTCCAAGGCAATGGTATAAAATATTTAATTTTCTGTATGATCAAGATTGGCTACAAAAGGTGTGAGTATGCTTGCTGCGTATATGTGAACAAACTTGATGATGGTTCTCTTATTTTCTTGTTATTGTACATCGATGACATGTCGATAGCTGCAAAAGATTTAACTTAGGTAAATCAGTTAAAGGAACTGTTGCAGAAAGAGTTTGACATGAAGGATCTTGGTTCAGCCAAGAAAATACTTGGGATGAAGATTCGCCAGGATAGGACTGCAAGGAGGTTATGGCTATCTCAAGGCGGTTATGTGCATAAGGTGTTGGAGAGGTTTAGCATAGCTGATGCAAAATTGGTGTGTACACCTCTAGCGAGTCATTTTAAGTTGTTTGCTGTAGATTGCCCAAGAACAGATGAGGATATCCGAGACATGTCAAAGGTCCCCTATGCTAGCACTAAAGGGAGTTTAATGTATGCCATGATGTGTACAAGGCCGGATTTGGCACATATTGTGAGTGTGGTAAGTAAGTTTCTATATAATCCAAGAAGACAACATTGGGAAGCCGTCAAATGGATATTCAGATACTTGTGGGGTACATCAGGGTATGACATTGTTTTTGGCAAGAAAAAGGGTAGTCCTTCAGTTGTGGGGATTGTTAACTCTGATTATGTAGGGGATATGGATGACAGAAGGTCTACAACGGGTTATGTTTTTATCTTTGCTGGAGGACCTATATGTTAGAGATCCATAGTTCAATCTCTAGTTGCATTGTCTACGATTGAAACTGAGTATATAGTAGTAGCCGAAGATGCAAAGGAAGCCTTATGGCTTATTGGTTTGGTCAAAGAGCTGGGATTACAACAAGATGGGGTGGTGTTGCATTGTGACAGTCAGTGTTCCATTTACTTGGGTGAAGAATCAAGTGTGCCATGCTAGAACTAAACACATTGATGAGAGGTTTCACAGGGTTCAGAAATTGATTACTTCAGGTGAACTCGTGTTGGAAAAGGTTCACACATCTGAAAATGCAATGAATATTTTGACGAAATCAGTTACTTTTGAAAGTTCAAGCATTGCTTGGACTTCATGTCTCCAAGTGCTAGAAGGGAGATGGACCCAACTTAACGTTCTATGGTCAAGGTGGAGCGTCGGGCTATGTTTCTCGTGATTCTCTTAAGGGGCAAAAATTTGCCAAGGTGGAGATTGTTGTGATTGGTAGCTCATTTCTTGAAATGATTAACTTACACAAGGACAAGAACATGGTGTAGCATAGAAACATGCTCTCGCTATCTCAAATCATCGATAGTTTCAGGAAATATTAGGAAAACCGTCGATGGTTTTGTTTCTGAGTAGCGAGACTAAAATTTAGAATTTGAATTTGAACGATAAGTTGGTTGGTTTTTTGGGGGGGGGGGGGGGGTGAGTCTCTAAAGGAAAGTCTATATATTCTTGTCTGAGTGTATTGTGAGACAAGAGAGATCATTTTGATAAATGTGTTGTGTACTCAAAAATTTCTTAGTGAAATTCTTGTGCTGATTGCTCTCATGGATGTAGGCATTGCTGAACCATGTAAATTCTCATGTTTTTGTTCTTGTTGTTTCTCATATACTAGTTGTGTTTGATTGCTTGTTGCATTTTACTTATTCCGCTGTGCTTCTTATATCTGATCAATTTACAAAAAATTTTGAAATAACGAAAATCATTTTGGAAAACACCATAAAACCTTGGAATTTTTTTTTTCTTTTTTGCCGTTTTTTTAAAAAAACCCAATTTCAAAAACCTTATTTGAAAACCACTTTGGAAATAGTGTTTGAGAAAATCATTTTTTTTTTTAAAAATAATTTTGTTTTTGAGGAATAAAAATCACAAAACTAAAACAACATGTTATAATTGGTTTTATAGGAATACAAACAAAACTAATACAACACATTATAATTTTACTTTTTACGAACAAAAATCACAAAATCAGCACAATACAATATAATTTTGATTTTTAGGATCAAGAATCAGAAACTTGTCACAAGACAATATAATTTAGTCTTTTATGTATAAAAACCACAAAATTGGTACAATACAATATAATTTAGTTTTTAAGAAATAAGAACCACAAACTAGAACAACACAATATTCAGAAGACTCAAGTCAATCATATGTTAATTTACAGAATACAAAACACACCAGAATTCGAATGCAATCACATGTAAACATGTGTGAACTGAAATCCAAAACCTTGACATTGATGACTATCCAAAAATATAGTTATAACACATCGGTTCATGAAGTTGCTACTAATCTTTTTTAGATATGTATGTTTAAGTTTACCTAATTACAATCATTTAATTGGCCTCTAGCTAATCTTAGGGTTTAGGGAACTGATAGACCATAGTCTACATATGAGAGCCATGTTTGGGATTTTATTTTGTGAGGGGAAGATACTAGCACACCCTCAACACACCCATTCTTTCAAATGGTACCATCACCACAAAAAAAAAAAAAATTCCCTTTTTAGTGACGAAAGTATCAGTGACCAACCTAAAAACCGTCACTAATAATGCATTTACAATGACGAAAAAAAAATTTGTAACTAATTGTTTGGGTGGTAGTGATGGAAAAAAATTTCCGTCACTAATAAAGACTTAGTAGTAACGAATCAGTTTTCGTCACTATTAAGTTTGTCACTAAAAGAATTTTTTCGTGGACTAAGCATAGTGTCAATATATTAATAATGGTTTTTTAGTGAATAGTGACGAAGTCAAATTGTCACCATTAACCTTTTTGTGACGAATCAATGTTCGACACTATTAACATTTTTAGAGACAGTTTTCCCCCATCACTAATAATTTTATGTAATCTTCATTAATGAAATGTTTGCCAAATTTTTTTAGTGACTGTTGCGGAATAGAAATGTCAAATGACCTTCAATGAATTTTTCGATCTTGACCACCTGAAAAAAGATGAAATAAGAGTGGCTTGGAGGACCCAGAGTGTACTCCGGAAGATCTCTTTGATGCCTAAGTAAGAGATTAACTTGAGAAGTTATAAGCAATAGTAGAATAAATTAGGATGAGATGTCTTACCTCTTTGCAGCGCTCCCCTTTTATATTGGCGAGGTCTAACTTTTATGCAATTGGTCATTTATGAGCGTGTTTATGGCACTTGGCGTGAATCATTCTGGTTATTACAGCATTGGTGTAATTGCTTTAGTCATCATGGCGCTGGCACCAATTACTCTGGCCGAGTAATTGACTTGGGTGGTAATTGGTCTCATCAATGCTGGGCTCTAGTCTCCAATTGACTTATGGTAGGTGATCTATTTAGAGTATATCAGTTGACCCCCCTAGTTTCAAATTTTTGGAGCTGGTTTCCTAAATTTTGAAAGTCGTCATGTATACATATATATTTTTGCAACTTGTAGGAGCTATCTTCCTATATATGGCTTCCTAAGTTGAAGGATCTATGGCTTGCCGAGCTGACGTTGATGGGTAGTCAACTTATCCGAGCTGATGTCATTGTCATTTTGGCTTAATTGAGCCGATCACTTGCTTGTTACACGGCTTGCCAAGCTGGCTGTTCATGAGTATATGGATTCCCGAGCCGAGATTGAAGTAGTGTTGGCTTTAACCAAGCCAGTTATTGTCGAGTACATGACTTCCGAGCTGAGACTGTTATGATGTCAGCTTTAATTAAGCTGGTTATTTCATGAGTATGCAACTTCCGAGCCAAGACCATTGCAATGTTGGCTTGTTCGAGCTGACTTTTTTGGGTATATGACTTCCTAAGCTGATATTGAAGTAGATTCGGCTTTTACGAGCTGATTGTTGCAAGGTATTTTGTAGCGAACCATTTTTTGAGGGAGTTTTTGTGCAGAGTAGCTCTTTGCCAGGCTTTTTATGCCGAGCATCTCTTTAAAGGGAAATTTTGTATCAAGTAGGTCTTTAAAGGGAAACTTTGTGCCGAGTAGCTCTTCAAGGGCATTTTTTGCCGAGCAGCTCTTTGCTAGGCTTTTTGTTTCGAGTAGCTCTTTAAAGGGCAACTTCATGCTGAGCAAATCTTCAAGGGAATTTTTTACAGAGCTGTTCGTTGCGATGCTTTTTTTTCTTTTTTTGAGAAGCTCTTTGAATGGAAACTTCGTGTCGAGTAGCTCTTCGATGACACTTTTTGCTGAGTAGCTCTTTACGAGGCTTTTTGTTTCGATCAGCTCTTTAAAGGGCAACCTCTAGCCGAGCAGCTCTTTGAGGGCATTTTTTATTGAGCAACTCTAATGAGTCCCTAAAATGCATGATTTTAGACCCTTATTTACCTTTGCTTATTCAAATTTTATTATTTATTTACTCATTGTTATCATTGTTCGGAGCTATGCAAGGTTTGTTTGTCTTTTCAAGAAATACACATTAAAACCAAGGAGTTAGGCATGTTAGACACTAAAGGAGTATCTGGAGTACACAAAGCTTAAATTCAGAAGTTTAGCCAAGCTCCCAAAGCTTCAGATCATCAAAGAAAAGGAAGTCTTTGTCTAACCAAGTGGCGTGACTAGAAACATGCAAGGGCGACTTAGTCTTCCACTGCAGACTCCGAAATTTAGACTAAGATCGAAATGCTGCAAAGGTCGACCAAGTGATCAAGCCAGGGCGACCACATTGAGATACTGAGCTAGAAATAAGAGTAGAATTACTGAGAACCTCAACAGGGTGGTCGACGAAAAGACCTTGAAGGGCAACTATGTCAAGTTCCTGAGATTTCCTAAAGATCAAGGTCTTGAAAGTCTCGACCATCAACTCGACCAACAAAACCTTAAGGTGTGACACAGTCAAAGATATCAAAGATTCGAATTCCTGATTTCCTATGAGTCTTGACCAGGGCACACACAAGGGAAGCGTGGGGGCGACTTGGTCGATAGCAATGATCTTGTGCGTGAGATTTGCTGCAAACTTTCCTAAACTATGAAACAAACCTTGTAAACCCTAGAGCCTATAAGTATTTGCTTCGAATATGAGCTCTGGGTTCGTCGTTGGCCTCTCTTAGGTTAGTGACAAACTTAAGATTGTTGGCCTTATAAGGCTTAACATCCTTTTTTAATGCTAACGAACAAAAGAGACTTAACATATTTGGTTGAGTAATGATATTTTAGGTCTCACAAGGATCAAGCATGTAAATGCAAGGTCAAGGATCCATTGCAAGCTTATACTTCAAAAAAGGATGATCATATGAAGCTTAAAGCATGGATTTCAAGATGATATTTTAAAAGCTTGAAGAATATGAGAGAAAGCTTTAAAGTATATCAAAACTTGAAGAAAATAAAGAGAGGCAAAAGAAAAGCAAAGCAAGAAAGGCAAAAGAAAAGCCAAAAGAGAGAGCTTAAAAGACAAGCATGAAAACTCAAGTGCCAAGAATTTTCAAAGTCTTAGAAGTCTTTATGTAAGTGCTTCATATTTTAAATATATTTTGAAATATTTTTTAAACTTATTAGGATGCATCATAGACTTAGAGACTAGTTTTGAAAAACCCTGGAAAATATTTTTGACAAGTCACATTTAAGTCTTTCAAATAACAAAAAGTTAAAAAATAAAAAATCATTTTTTTTAGAAAATGTACTGGTCAACCGACTAACTAGAACACACTAAGATTGGCTAGCCGACTGACATACACCAAGAATGAATAAACCAACTCAGCCGACTAACAAGGCTAGCCGACTAACCATTTTGAACATGGTTGAGTAAGCCAACTGACATTTTATAGAATTTAATTTTTGGCAAACAGAAAGGCCTTAGCTGCCTGTCCAGCGACTGACTCTGAGAAATGAACTACCTAGTCACTTGTCCAGCCGATTGATTCCACGGGATTTTAAATTTTGAACCTCAACGAGAAAATTTTAAAAATTAGTTTTTCAAATGTGAACGTTATAAAAACTTGGTGGACACTCCAAGTAACTTGGGGAAAAAGAAAACTAATCCTAAAAAGTCTATAAATACTTCCTTAATCCCAAGAAATTAATAACCAAGGACAATCACACAACATTCTTGTATTCAAACTCTCAATCTCTCTCAAAGTTCTATTTCTCATACTCTTGCTGGGAGAATTCATTTGAATTGCTGCTGAATCACAAGTCTACGGTTCTAATACTAAATTTTCTCAATCACTAAAGAACCCTTGGTGATCTCTTTACTTGAGCTTCAATTCTATTTCATTTTGATATTTAAATTCTTGAAGTACATAATGCTGAATTTGTACTAATCTGCTATATTTTGAGAGTGTTCTTGTATGCAGTATTTATTTCATATTTCTTGTCATTTTTGGATGACTCAAGGTGTTTGTATTGTTGACCAAGCATAGGTATCGCTTGGAGAGGTGCAGCTCTAGCCTAATTGAAGGAGTGACCGAGTGAGGGCTATCACTTGGAGAGGTAGGCTCTAGCCTACTGAAGGAGTGTGTAACAGTGTTGTTCCGCTTGAAAGGAACTAGTTTAGTGGAATCCTTTAGTGGTTTTCCAAAGGTAAGGACATAGGCTGGGGATAAGCCAAACCTCGTAAAAACTCGGTGTCATTCTCTTTCCCTTACTCTCTATTTTTAGAATATATAAACCTCATGGATGTTTTAATTTTCATAATCATAAATACTATGAAGTTTGGAAATTAAATAAACTGATGTTTAAATTGTTTTTGGGCTTGCAAAAATTGAAAGGGAGTATGTTGGTTGATCAATAATTTGCGGAAACCATAAGGAAGTATGTTGATTGGTCAACACCCAAAGACTCTTTAATTGAAAGTTTATTTGAAGTCTAAACTTTTGGAAAGAGTGTTGGATTTTATATTGCACTTCATTTTGAAGAATCAATTTCATTTTCTAAAGGGCTTGCATAAACTTTCATAGGGCTATTACCAAAAGTTGAAAGTTGAATATTAAAGTTTGTGGATTGAACACTTTGATTGTTGAATGGTTGGTTAATTGTTTTATCTTTATTTACTTGTGTTGTATTGGTTACTTTGTTGGTATATGGTTGTGGAATGAATATTGTTTTAAGTATTTGTTGTGTTTGTTAAATCGACAAGAGGTTAAGAATCTTAAAAAGAATTAAAAGAAAATTTTAATAACCTAATTCACCCCCCTTTGGGACTACACCTTGGTTTTCAAAACTGTCATTGAGAGCCAAGTTAGATTGGGAGTAGTGTCGATTTCTGGATTGTGTAAGGAGTATTCAATGGCTTGTGACAACTAGCAGAGCTCTTGTGTTTTCTAGTGTATATTACATGATCGTTCAGTTTATTTTCTGGCGTTAGTGACAGGCGTTCTGATTGCAAAGGGATGATTTTTTTTATATGCTTTCTCTTTACTTACTGCTTTCATTTATTGTTTGGATGTTGATGATGTTTAGTTACAAGATTAGCACCTCTATTGCTTTAGTTAGGTACACGTATTAAGCTATACTCTCCTATAGAGGTTCTCGTGATCATTTGTGATAGAGTATACTCTAGTTCCCGACTGTGCTCCGGACGATTGGTGTACCCTTGCTACTCCATGCCATCAAACGACTCCTTGTATTGTTTAGCCGAGTTCTGTTTAGTTTCGTACAATAAAATCACTAAATTTAGATTATGCAAAACAACATCCTAAACTATACTCATGTCTAAACACTGCTTTGTAGGAGTAGGGTTAATTTAGATTTACTTGCTTTCTTTTACATGCTTTCCAGCAGTTGATAGAAAATAGTTCAAAAATATCATCTTTTTACTTCTCTTTTATACAAGGCTATAGTAAACTTGTTGTGATATGGATTGAATAATGAAGATGCGCAGCAGAATAAAAAAAACCAATTAAATAACACACAATTAGAACAAGAACAACACAAAGATTTACGTGGTTCGGAAAAGCCTACATCCATGGAAGCAATGACTTACAAATTTCACAATGGAAATCACAATGTACACAATACACTTCTCAAAATGATCACACACCCTTCAATATATGTCTAGAATAACATATATAGAAGTTCCTCAGAGGTTTCCCTCCATTTACCCAACCAGCCAATGTTCAAAAATTCAAAATTCAGAATAATTGCTCACAGCCCAGGCGTCTTTCGTTGACGAGTACAAGGCTTCATCGACGATTCACAAAAGACACTTCATCGACGAGAACAGTCTTTTGTCAAAGAATCCAGAACTCTGAAATTTCCCACTCTCGGTACTTTCTCGTCAACGATCATAGAACCTTCGTCGATGAGTCCTTTCTAGCCTCTCGCCGACAAACATATGGCCTTCGTCGACAAGCTTTGCTGTGCTACCCCTTCATGTTTTTCCCTCGTCCTTCTTTGCTTACAAAAATAAAGTATAAGAGCCACAAACAACAATCTCCACCTTGGCAATTATACGCCCCTTAGGAGAATCCTGAAAAACAAGAACTGCTCCATCTTGAACTTGAAAACGCTTGGTTGGGTATGTCTCCCTTCTAACACTTGGAGACATGGAGTAAGTCCAAGAAATGCTTGAACTTCTCTGAAGTAACTGATTTAGTCAAAATATCTGCTATATTTTCAGAAGTGTGAACCTTCTCCAACACAAGTTCACCAAAAGCAATCAATTCTTGAACCTTGTGGAACCTCACATCAATGTGCTTGGTTCTAACATGGTATACCTGATTCTTCACCAAGGAAATGGAAATTTGACTATCAAAATGCAACACCACTCCATTTTTGTTGTAATCCTAGCTCTTTGACTAAACAACTAAGCCATAAGGCTTCATTTGCAACTTTGACAACTGCCATATATTCTGCCTCAGTCATGAACAATGCTTCCAGAGATTGTACCATGGATCTCCAACATGCTAGTATTCCTACAAGGGTAAACACATACCCCATTGTAGACCTTCTGTTATCCATATCTTCAGCATAATCAGCATCAACAAACCCTATAACTGAAGGACAACCCTGTTTCTTTTCAAACATGATGCCATATCTTGATGTACCCTATAAGTATCTAAGTATCTATTTGACAGCTTCCCAATGTTGCCTTCCTGGATTAGAAAGAAACTTACTTACCATGCTCACCGCATGAGCCAAATCTGGCCTCGTACATACCACGACATACATCAAACTCCCTACAGCACTAGCATAAGGGACTTTTGACATGTCTAGGATTTCCCAATCTGTAGTAAGCAACTTAAAATGATTCGCTAGAGGTGTACTCACCGGTATTTCATAAACCATGATAAACCTCTCTAACACCTTATGCACATAACCGCCCTGAGATAGCCATAATCTCCCGGAAATCCTATCTTGGTGAATTTTCATCCAAAGTATTTTCTTGGTTGAATCAAGATCCTTCATGTGAAATTCCTTATGCATCATGACCTTTAATTGATTTACCTCAGTTAAGTCTCTTATAGCTATCAACATATCATCAACATACAATAACAAGAAAATAGGTGAGCCATCATTAAGTTTGTTCACATATACGCAGTAGTCATACTCACACCTTTTGTAGCCAATTTTAATCATATAGGAATCAAACCGTTTATACCATTGCCTTGGAGACTGTTCAGCCCATAAAGAGATTTCTTCAACCTACAAACTAAATTTTCTTTTCCCAGTTCAATGAATCCCTCCAGCTATACCATATAGTTTTGTTCCTTTAAGTCACCGTGAAGAAATGTCATCTTCACATTCATTTATTCCAAATGAAGATCATATTGAGCTACTAACCACGACAAAACTCTAATAGAAGTATGTGGGACCACTGGAGAAAATATCTCATCATAATCTATCCCCTTCTTCTATGAGTATCCTTTTGCCACCTACCGTGCCTTGAACTTTTTTACCTTCCTTTTCCTGATATTGCTTCCTTTTTCCTATACACCCATTTGCATCCAATCGGTCTTTTCCCATATGGAAGCTCCACTAACTCCCAAGTTTGATTTTTATGTAGTGACTCCATTCCTCAATCATTGCTCCCATTAATCTATCTTTCTCTTGGCCATGCACTACCTCTTGAAATGTAGTTGGATCGTTGCAACTAGTAATAAAAACATAAGACACTAGCTCTTGAAACCAATAACTTGGCGGATGCCAAATAGTGCCTCTGAATCTTCTTAACTAAATATCGTCGACTTGCTGGCTTTCCAAGCTAGAGCTCCCAACAATTATAGGACCGTGATCATTTCCATTGCCCTGAACTTCCAACTCCACCTGCACGATATCTTCATCACTACCCCAGTTTTCTAGCTCCTGTTTTTGTTCATCACATTCTTGAGTACACTTCACCATAGCCTTCTTATCAAAGACTACATCCTTACTGATCACCACCTTGTTTGCTACTAGATCCCATAGCTTGTACCCCTTTACACCCATCGGATACCCCAAAAAAATGCAACAACGAATACCCAAATAGGTTGGACACCCGAATACTTTCAATTCGGAATAGTCTACTACATTTTCCATCCATACCTCTTTCGCCACTTTACCCTCTAGTGACGTTCTTGGTGATCCAGAAGACAAGTTGTTGACCTTATTGGTCATATCCCATTTTGATTATAACAATAATATGCTATTTAATGTCTAATGAGTTTGTGTGTAGGACCAATTGGAGGTATCATATAGTGCACGCACACGGCATATGAAGTGAAGCCCTGAAGACCCTGTTTATGTTGTATTGTAATTTAATCATTATTTGGGTCTGTAATAGTAAATAGGATATGGTCTGTAATATTTAATGCATTTCATGCATGTAGGAACTACAAAGCTCAAAGTCCATAGAACGACTCTAGGTCCTTATACATCACTTGAAAAGCAAATGACTATAGAAAGACCTTAGGGAACACCAATCGATCGGCACCAAATTTTTTTGGTGCCTTTAAAAAGACCTAGAAATGACCCTAAGACACTCACACATACTTATATATGAATGGTCATTTGAATAGGGTGTTTGCATGCTTAAAAAGAACCAAAATGCAATTAATTTGCATGTTCGATCGACCGTACTACTCAAGTACAAACTCCCTTGGTCGAGCGAACCGGTGCCGGGTCAACAGTTTGACCATGGCCCAGTCGACCAAACTTTCCTATTCATCACCTGCCGGTCAACCGAACCGGTTACAGGGTTAACATTTGACCACTTCTCGGTCGACCGAACTTAGTTAGTTCAAATGCTCCCGGTTGACTGAACTCCCTAGAAGTCAACTTTTTGATGACCTGGTCGACCGTGCCCAAAATGCAAACCAACGCTTTGGTTGACTGAGTTTCCACGTGTGGAACTCAACGGTCTAGTCGACCAAACTTAATAGTTCAAATCTTCTCGGCCGACCGAACCGTGCTAATTGAGAAAATCACCCTTGGACCTTCGACTCCGGTCGACCAAACTCATAGTTCATTTCTTGCCTGGTCGACCGAACCTCAAGAACTTTAGTCAACCGAACTTGTCCTGGTTGACCGGTGCTCTTGGGTTGGACATTATTTTTTACCGTGGTTTAATTTTTTAAACAGGGTTAATAGGGTTAAAATGTTTTAAAACAAATATAATGATACCCTACATGTGTTAACGGCTATAATTTTTCCTATCTCTATATATAGGGTTTCATTTGCAATAATTAGAAAGAGATTAGCCAAAAAAATTAGCAAAAATCCTCTTAATCTCAAAAACCTATTTTTGCCTATTCCACTCTATATACTCTTAAACATTCATTCCTTTGATACATCCTATCCTTGTGAGAATGTTATATTGTGCTATTGATTATATAGTATTGCTAATACTCCCATTGTCTTGCTTGAATATTTGATATTGATTTTGGGGAGTTTGGCATAGTTCATCCCATAGATTTAACTTGATAAATATTGTGTGGGGATAAACTAAGTAAAGCTTAGGATATTTGCATCTTGTTGCAAGTGTCCAATAGCTTGGTTTTTGTTGTGCAAAGATTTTTTCAAACAAGCAAATATTTTCAAACTAGGATTGTGCATATTACATTGAAGAAAACCCTTTTGAACTAGTTTGATTATCTGATTCGTATATTTGGAATATTGATTTTCTATTGAAGTACTTTGCTTAGATTCCAAGATATTGCTTGTATTGAACACTCTTGAGCATCATACTGATTATATTATATTGAGTGTAGATTGCACATAAACACCACTGAACTTATAGTTCTTACATGTTTGGTGTGAATTGATTATTACTTGAGCATACTGTGTATATATCTGCTTTACATGAAAGCACAATCACTGTACCATTTGATTGAGTGAATATTGTTGTATTTCTAGGCGTGGCCTGAGGGGGCAATAATCTAGCTCGATAAGGATTGTGTAGGTTGAGGTTAGCCCTGTGTTAATTTACCTAGTTGTAAAAGTTGAGGTCAGCCCTATGCTAATTGACCTAGTTGTTTAGGTGCCGCTGCACTTATTAAGCGAGCCTATAGTGGTAATCCTTGTGCTTGTTAGCCAAGGCAGGGACGTAGGCAATTTGACCGAACCTCAATAACATTTCTAGGTGTCGTCTCCTTTATTGATTTATTGTGCATGCTTGATTAAATTTCTATTGCACTTTAAATTCCATTGTATATTTTGCATTGATTTGTTTTACATGTAGCACTAGATTGACCTTAGGCTTGTATAATACTGTTGATTAGTAGATTGACCTAGGGGATAAAATTTTTAAATACCAATTCACCCCCCCTCTTGGGATTGCACCTAAAAGTTCCTCAGCCATACTAACTTCCTCAGCCTAAAAGTTCTTCGGTAGCCCTGCATTTAATTTAAGACATTGAGCCCTATCAACAAGAGTCTGGTTCATCCATTCTACCACACCATTTTGTTGAGGTGTCTAGCGAACTCTCAAATGTATCTTAATGCCTTACTTTGCACAAAACTCCATAAATCGAGAATTAGCGTACTTGGTCCTATTATCCAATCTTAAACATTTGATTCTCCTCCCCGTCTAGTTCTCTACTTCAGCCGTCCAAATCTTAAACTTGGTAAACATACTAGATTTGTAATGCATGAAGTAAACCCAGACCTTCTGTGAGTAATCATCAATGAAACTCATATAATACACATGACCACCCTTTGATGCAACTCTAACTGGGCCCCAAACATCTGAATGTACATAGTCAAGAATACCTTTTGTCTTGTGAATAGTTGGTCTAAACTTTGCCCTGTTCTATTTTCCAGGAACACATATACTACAAAATTCCAGTTGACATGATTTCAAACCTTTCAAGAGTTTCCTCTTATGAAGTTCCTTTATGCCATGTTCCCCTATATGCCCAAGGCGCATATGCCACAAAACGGTCTCATCTGATTTAGCATCTATGGCTGCAACTCCACCTACAATAGTAGTTCTCTACAACATGTAAATATTTCCATCCAGTTTCTGCCCTTCCATTACAGTCAGATTACCTTTCCATACCATCAAGACTCCACCTTGGGACTTGTAATTGAAGCCATTACAATCCAAAGTGCCATGAAATATAAAACTTTTTTTCAATTCAGGTATATGTCTTACATTACACAATGTTCTTACAGCACCATCAAACATATTTATCTTTACATTTCCTATGCCAACAATCTGGCAAGAAGCATCATTACTCATAAGAACTGATCCATAATTCACTAACTTGTAAGTTCTGAACCACTCCTTGTTCGAAGTTATGTGATAAGAACATGCTGAGTCAAGTATCCAAGAGTCTATTAGATTATCTGACCCAACTAAAACTGATAGAACATCACCATCCACTGAATCTTCTTCTCGAACAACATTCACAGATTTTAGAAATCCCCTCATGATTTTTAACATTTCCCTTTTCCAATCCGGACACTCCTTTATCACATGCCCATTTTTATCACAATTATAACACCGGATTTCCTTCTTCTTCTTGGATTAATTTCAAGATGATTTCTGACTGGATCCATTCTTAAAATTTCCTTTGCCTTAGTCATTGCTACCCTTTCCTACAAGTCCTTCTCCTTCATCGCATATCTTCAACCTTTGATGAAAATTTAACAAGGCACTTATTACCTCTTCTAGATCAAGAGTTTCTTTTCCCCACGTAAGAGTGGTCACAAAATTTTTGTAGGTATGAGTCGAGGGCAAAGAAGTTGACCAAAATCAAAGCCTTGTCATCCTCATCAAACTTCACATCAACGCTCATCAAATCACTTATGATTTGATTAGAAACATTGATGTGTTTATCCAGACTTGATCCTTCAACCATCTTAAGCCAATATAAATGTTGCTTAAAAAAAAGTTTGTTATTGAGGGATTTATACATGTACTGACTTTCTAACTTTTGCCAGATAGCCACTGGAGAATCCTCCTCCATCATCTGATAGAAAAATTCATCGGCCAAACACAAGCGTATTGTAGACGCTACCTTTGCTTTCAAATCTACCCATGTTTCCTCATCCATCCCTTCCTTTTGAGTATCAAGCAAAGCCTTAGCCATTCCTTATTGCACAAGAATGTCCTTCACTCTCCTTTACCATAAACCAAACTTTCCAATTCCATCAAATTTGACAACGTCAAATCTTGCAGAAGATGATCCCGATGCTATAATAACTTTTGCTCTGATACCATCTTGTTGTGATATGGATCGAATAATGAAGATGCACAATGGAATAAACAACAACAAGTAAATTACACACAACCAGAACAAGAACAACACAAAGATTTGCGTGGTTCGGCAAAGCCTACATCCATGGAAGCAATGACACATAAATTTCACTATGGAAATCACAATGTACACAATACGCATCTCAAAATGATCACACACCCTTCAATATATGTACAGAATAATATAGGTAAAAGTTCCTCAGAGGTTTCCCTTTATTTACCCAACCACCCAACGTTCAAAAATTCAAAATTCAGAAAAATTGCTCGCAGCCCAGGAATCTTTCATCGACAAGTACAGGGCTTCATCGACGATCCATAGAAGACACTTCGTCAATGAGAACAAGCTTTCATCGATGAATCCAAAACTTTGAAATTTCTTGCTCCCGGTACTTTCTCATCGACGATCACAGAACCTTCATCGATGAGTCCTTGTTGTTCTTTCATCGACGAATACATGGCATTCGTCGACGAGCTCTGCTGTGTTGCCCTTCCATGTTTTTACCTCTTCCTTATTTTCTTACAAAAACAAAGTATAAGAGCCATAAACAACAAAACTAATGTGGAAGTAGCTTAATAACTGCACTCTAAGTCCTTGAGGATCGACACCTGACTTCCCCACTTTCTACTAAACTTGGGATTATTAAGTAGTATAAATTTTATCTTTGGAAGTTAAGGACCCAAGCCTTGGCGGGCCTACCAAATTTTGGTGCTGTTGTCAGGGACTTGGCTATGGTTATAAGCCAACTTCCACTTTAGAGTATTGTTGCCTTGTGTTTTTGATTTGCTCTCCATTTATTTTCATCTTTCTTTATTTATTTTCATTTTTGTTTGTTATCTCTAAAGTCTTGAATCCTTGTGCTTAAAAGTGTGTATGTTTGGTCTACTTTCTTTGAAACCCAAGATAATTCCCATAGATCCCGAGATTGAAAAATCCCGTAGGTCCCTTAGGAAACTTATCTCTAATCTAAAGAAAGCTGAATCGTCTAAACTGAATATTATGGCTGAATGAAACCCCTCAGTTCCCATTGATCAACTCCTAGAACCCTGTGCTCCTCACTCACCTATGGTGGGAGAGCAACCACTTCGGCACTTGGATACTACTTTGTGCCTAATGCATACACATCGTCGTCCTGCTTCCGATTCACGGATGTTCAGGCAACGTAATTGGAGATTAAGACTTCAATCATCTCAATGCTACCCAACTTTCATGGGAACCCCACCAAAAATCCTTATCAGCATCTGGATAAGTTCTTAGAGATTTGCTCCACCGTTTGCATACCTAATTTTAGTGATAACGCCTTGCGCTTTAGGCTCTTTCCATTCTCTCTTAAGAATAAGGCCAAATACTGGCCGATGTCCTTAAAGACGAATTCGGTGAACAATTGGGCTACCATGAAGCATGAATTCTTGAAAAAGTATTTCCCAATTGGGAAAACTAATTAGCTGTGAAGGGCAATCACAAGTTTCTCACAAATGGAAGGGGAACTTTTCTTTGAGACCTGGGAGCACTTTAGGGACCTGCTCCATAAATGCCCACATCATCAAGTCCCCAAGGGGCAATTAGTGTAAAATTTTTATGAAGGGTTAGCTAAGAGAGATAGGTCTATGGTTGACACATCGTTTGGAAGTACTTTCCCCACAAAACATGAGAATGAAGCATAGATTCTCTTTGAGAATCTTGCAAAAAATTCTCTGCAGCACACTGCTTCAGCTCATAGACTCCCCAACCCATACATATCTAAACCTAAGGAAGTTTATGAGTTGGCTACAAACCATGACCTAAGCCATACTTTGCACACCATATCCCAAAAATTTGATCAGTTCTTTTCTTTACGACAGCAACCGCAATCAATGGCGTGTGTAGAAGTTTGTGTGATTTGTTCCGACCCTACACATACAAGCTATAATTTCCCACACACGCCTTCCCAACCTGAGCTTGTGTAGGAGGAAGTGAAGGCCTCCCACAACTGGCATGATCAACCATTAAATGACTTCAACTCAAATACCTACAGTCCCAGGTGGAAACAATATCCTAACTCCTCCTAGAGGTTGCAAGCTTCAGGCTTCCAAACCCAAAAAACCTCAACAAAACCCTAATGCTTCACTCCTTCGCCCATATCAAAAATTTCAAAATCCCCCCATTTCAGCTATTAGACACTCATTGTTTCAACAATCTTCTCCTTAACAACCTAACTATGATTCTTTTTCAGGAGGCGGTGTTGAAAACCTTACAAGGCATTGAAGCTGATCACCAAGTGAATTAGTAATTACTCCGTTCTCACTCTCAATCCATAGCTAAGTTGGAGTCCACTATGGGATAACAAATTATGTCATTTAGTAGAAGAGATGAAGGTGCATTGCCAAGCCAGCCTTAAACAATACCTAAGGGTCAATGCGGAGTAGAGTGTGATACCACAGTAGAAGCTTCATCATATACAGTACATGTCCAGGTGATAACCACTCTTAGGAGTGGTAGGGAGATAAACAAAAGGGTCAGGGAGACAAAAAATGAAGAAAAAGGGTGAATAGAAGAAGAGAGCTAAACCTATAGAAGAATTAGGTGTTCCATTTTCTCGTAATTCGGAAATGGACACGGAGGCATCTACCTTTCCAAAGCATGAAACACTTCCCTACCATACTCCTGTAGTTCCTTACCCTACAGCTCTCTAGGCATCCTTTAAATCTAAGAAGGAGACCAGTACTGAATCCATCATGGATACACTTAGGCAAGTTAAGGTCAACATCCCTCTCTTAGATACCATCGAGAAAATACCTGTATATGCCAAATTCCTCAAGGACTTATGCACACAAAAGTCACGATCAAGGGTGCATATGAATAAGCAAGTCAAGTTGATTGAGCATGCAAGCTCGATCCTTTTAGGTCACCTCCCTCCTAGGCTAAAATACCCTGTTGCTCCAACTATTTCATGTGTAATCAACAATCACACAATTGATAGGTCCCTCTTGGACTTAGGAGCAAGCGTGAACCTTCTACCATACTCGATTTTCAAGCATCTTAACTTAAGAGAGCTGAAGCCCACCCCGATGACATTAAGCTTTGTTGATTGATTGGTGAAAAGACCCCGGGGTGTAATAGAGGACGTCTTAGTTAAGGTTGACAAGTTTTATTATCCTATTTACTTCATAGTCTTGGATATGGAACCCTCCGACCCAACTAAGTACCAGATCCCTGTCCTATTAGGATGACCTTTTTTGGCCATGGCAAATGCCTGTATTCAATGTAGGACAAGGATTATGGATGTGTCCTTTGGTAACATGCACCTACGACTAAATGTATCCCACACATCTCAGCATCCATCTGAAGACATCTATGATATGGATGTTGATATGCTCAATGAATGTGTTGAGGATATGGCCCCCTCGATTTTATGGCGGAACCTTTATGAGAGATAATTCAACCTGAGAGCAACCCCCTGTCTAACCCGGATGACCTATATGAACAAATTCTCTTAATTCATGATATAGTTTCCGGTTTGGAAGGAAACATCTGGGTAAATAAGTCTTGGTTCAAAGAAGGAGTGGGGGATGATATGCTTGTTGTTGCACCCGGATGAGTTTGATATGCACTTTTGATGCGTTTGGCTGAAGACAGTAAACTTAACGCTCTTGGGAGGCAACTCGAATGTTTTTCTTTTACTTTTCAAATCATTAAGGTGTATAAAATAGCAAACATTCGATTTAGAGCCTTTAGGATACAGTTAGAATAGTTGGGGAGTACAACTAGGTGGCGGCCAACACTAAGTAGAGAGCGATCTGGTTGGGATCTTTCTATTCTACTAGAGGAAAGGGGAGTGACCAAGCATTCCCAAGAAAGAATTTGGTGCAACTTGGTTGATGCATTAGAAACCGTCATTTCAGAAACTTTTTTCCTTTTATGATCTTTCAAATTCCTCAGCCCACTCTTGCAGTCGAACTTCGTGGCCCCCATTTCAAACTTTGTCGTCAAAGCTTAGCCGACCTTCTTTGGTTTTGTATACAACCCTCCAGCACTCACTCAAGGGAATCATAACACCGACGAGACTCTTACTATGGCACGCCATCAGTTTAGTGACACCTAGGGTTCTGGGTACTTGATCTCCCATCCTTTCAATCTCTCTCTGCATTCCTTTCCATCACCCATCTAGTTGCCTCATCACCCCAAGAATACCTCACCATAACAAATCTAGAGTTACCTCAACCCAACCACAATTGTCTCGGGCTTTCCCCAAGCGAAAGAGGACTCATAAATTACACGACGAAACATCAACAGAATCTTAGCATCTCCCATTGGCTCCAGAGCCAAAAAAGAAATGCCAAACGCAAAATAGTCAAAAGATGACCTTGAATGATTATGATTTCTGGCCAATGTATACATTCAAGATGGATGAGACAAAAACCCATGAAAAGAAATGTTGTTTTGTCAATATCCTTGAAATGAGGAAGTTTGACCATTATATGACCTCGCTAGAGAACTCCTATCATCCTGAACTGGTCAGAGAATTCTATCAAAGTATGCATTATGACCCAACCATTGGGTTGTGGTTAACTTCTGTCCATGACGTTGGGATTGAGCTCACTTATACCCTAATTGACAGAGCTTGGTCTCACTTTGAAACTGATGATACTCCATGGGAGGCACTGGACTCAGCAGATGTACATCATATCATTCACCAGTTGTTTCATGGTTAGTATTATGATGGTGGCAACATGGTACATGGCAAGTGTATTGTAATGCCCTGACTCGTCAGGTGGGCCCAAGGTGCCACTTTAGTGATGTCTGTGTACCTGATACCATAATCAAATATAATAGTAGCAGAAATAAATATCATAGTCTCCATAACACATTACTAGAGTTCTATGCTACTAATTTACATCAACATCTCTCAGAAATTCATAATACAAACCATAGTACGATACTAAAACTAACTCAGTATATACACACATATTACATACTTGGGGCTTCAAACCCAACTTAATTACAAGAGAGTTCTTACTGACACTCACAAAAATCTAACTGGCTATCAACCCACCCTAGAGTTCACTAACCTCGACCTCGAGATGGTCCTAAAAAGATAATTTGTATATGGGGTGAGACACCTCTCAGTAAGGAAAGATTTAGTTAACATCAGTATGTGGTCAGCATGCTTTCAGTGTTTACAAAAAACTTTCATTCTTCATTTTACTAGAAATACATTTATACATTGTACTCACTTTATACTGTTGAAAATATTCATCTCGTTTGCCTAGTATAAATAGTTCAGTACATAAATAATATCATTTACATAAATCTACAAATATGCATAAAAGACACTCCCTGGAACTAACGCCATTTACTTCCCCCATGGCATGGGTTGTGCGACCCGAAGGTTGGACTAAGACTTGGGGGATACCAACCTAGACAAAGTCAATTCATACGCCTGCATCTAACTCCGACTATGCAGGCATCCGAAACTTGCTTGTGGGTCTGATTACAGTACCACATCCTAGAAGTCTGGTCTTCCAGGGAAGGTACCCCTCTACTGAGGCTAATCGGCTTGGACCACCTTACACCTCCTCGCGAACAGTGTGGGTGCACATGATCTAATACTGAAACTCTAGCAACGGTACCGTGCCCATAACATAACTCGTCCTCAGGGTTCCTAAAGTATATCATGCCATTTAAGCAATAAAACCTGTATTTCAACTCATTTCACATAAAACTTGCTATAATATACAAATCAGCCCTTGCAGCCATCACATAAAACTCGGCCCTTGCGGCCATCATATAAGATTTCCTGTATTTTCACAACAATTGCAGTATTTCACAAACATTTCAGTATTTCACAACCAATTTTCTCCATCTGCCACACAATTTCCTATATACAGTATATCCTATTTATAACGTCAAACTATATTTTCCATCGTTAATTTTTTTTTACTGAAAATACCATATCATATATCCTACGTTTGAAAATACCATTTGAACGGTTGATTGTCGAAATAACAACTGAAAACATAAATATACATATATAACATTTTAATAGATTCAACATTAATAAAACTTATGACTTAACTTAATCCTCTTACCTAGCTTACTGGAAAGCCTTCTAACACCCTTAAACCACGCCCTATGGCGTGTAAAGCTCAAAAACCCTGAAATACATTTTCCCCAAATTAATCATCTCAACCTATAGAATACGTTTTCAAATCTTAAAAACCATGAAGTACATTTTCCCCAAATTAATCATCCCCACCCATATAATACTTTTCATGAAACGCTCCCTAAGCCTCCTATACTTCAAAACAACAATAAAACTCCAAAATACCTACTTACCCTAGTTTTGGAGTGGTGCCTAGAAATACCCCGTTCAAGAATTTACTCCGCTAGACTTGCAAAGAATTTCCCCTTAATCCTTGTAGTAACTTCCGATTGTCGATTAGGGTGACGAACGACGAAGAAATCGAAGAGAGAGAGTGAGGTGCTGGTTAAAGAGAGAGAAAAAGAGAAATTTTGATTTCTTAACTCTTAAGCAACTAAAATATCTACTTATAAGTCGTTGACTCGGCCAACTTCGTCGATGAATTGGTGACTTCGTTGATGAATTATTAAAGAGCATTTGTCGACGAACTCTTAAACCTGAAATTTCAGTCATTTGGGATTTCTTCATCGACGACGCTCTAAACTTCGTCACCAAACCACAGGAGAATTTTCATCGACAAAATTAGGGGCTTCGTCGATGAATCCTTCTGTTTGCCCCTTTTTATTTTTCCCTTCTTCTTTTCTTATTTATTTCCTTTATTTTTTTGGGTTTGGGTTCTACAATCTCCCCCTTTATAAAAAATTTCTTCCTCGAAATTTGCTAACTGAATTCTATCATATCCTTATCTCACTATCCATCTTTACCGAAGAGTCAATAGCCACCCACATAACGATCCCATCCCAAATTTATTAACTACCCTTACTTGTGGTGGAGGAATACCATGATTACATATATTGTCTCAGGAGATTATATTCATACAAAACTCTCCCAATGACCATTCATATACAAAATTATAGACAACTAACAAACTAAAGAACCTACCTTACCCGACCTACAATTAAAACCAATACTTACCTGAGTAATTGCATTGGTCTACTACCACTGATCCTCACTGAAAAGCTGTGGGTATTTTTGGCGTATTTCTGATGCTAACTCCCAAGAAGCCTCCTCCACTACATGATTATGCCACAACACCATTATTAACGGTATATCCTTGGTACTTAGTTCCTGAATTTTCCGATCCAGAATTTGAACGGGTATCTCCTCGTATGCCAGAGCATCCCTGATCTCCAAAGGCTCATAACTTATCACATGTGAAGGATTTGATATGTACTTCCTCAGTAAATAAATAATATCATTACATAAATCTACAGATATGCATAAAAGACACTCCCTAGAAATAATGCCATTTACTTCCCCCATGGCACGGGTTGTGCGGCTTGAAAGCTGGACTAAGACCTGGGGGATATCAACCTAGAAAAAGTGAATTCATACATCTGCATCTAACTCCGACTATGCAGACATCCGTAACTTGCTTGTGGGTCTGATTTCCCTACCACATCTTGGTAGTCTGATCTTTTAGGGAAGGTACCCCCTGTACTAAGGCTAATTGGCTGAGACCACCCTACACCTCCTCACGAACAATATGGGCACACATGGTCTAATACTGAAACTCTAGCAACGGTACCGTGCCCATAACATAACTCGTCCTCATGGTTCGTAAAGCATATCATGCAATTTAAGTAATAAAACTTGTATTTCAACTCATTTCACATAAAACCTACTATAATATAAAACTTGACCCTTGCGGCCATCACAAAATTTTTTTTGCATCTTCACAATAGTTTCAATATTTCACAAACATTTTAGTATTTCACAAAAAAATTTATCCATCTACCACATAATTTCCCATATATAGTATATCCTATTTATAACGTCAAACTATATTTTCCATTGCTCATTTTTTTTTTTTTTACTGAAAATACCATATCATATATCCTACATTTGAAAAGACCATTTGAACTATTTGTTTTCAAAATAACAACTGAAAACATAAATATACATATATAGCATTTTATTAGGTTCAACTTTAATAAAACTTCTGACTTAACTTAATCCCCTTACCTAGCTTACTGGAAAGCCTTCTAACACCCTTAAACCACACCCTATGACGTTCAAAGCTCAAAAGCCCTGAAATACATTTTCCCCAAATTAATCATCCCAACCCACATAATACCTTTTGTAAAACACTCCCTAAGCCTCCTATACTTCAAAACAACAATAAAACTCCAAAATACCTACTTACCCTGGTTTTGGAGTGGTGCTTGGAAAGACCCCGTTCAAGAATCTACTCCGCTAGACTTGGAGAGAATTTCCTCCTAATCCTTGTAGTAACTTCCAATCATCAAATCAGGTGATGAACGGAAAAAAAATTGAAGAGAGAGAGAGAGAACCAGGCATCGGTTAGAGAGAGAGAAAAAGAGAAATTTTGATTTCTTAACTCTTAAGCAACTAAAATATCTATTTATAGGTCGTTGACTCAGCCAACTTCGTCGACAAATTGACGCCTTCATTGACAAATTACTAAAGGGAATTAGTCAATGAAAGAAGGACTTCGTCAAAAACCTCTTAAACCTGAAATTTCAATCATTCGGGATCTCATCATCGACGACGCTCTGAACTTCAACATCGAACCATAAGAGATTTTTTGTTGACGAAATCAGGGGCTTCGTTGACGAATCCTTTTGTTTGCCCCTTTTTATTTTTCTCTTCTTCTTTTATTCTTTATTTTATTTATTTTCTTGGTTTGGATTTCTACATGTATAGCCCGCAGTAGAGTACCCGACTACTTGCTTCTTTGGGAATATGAAACACCCAAAGTTGAAAAGGCCATTGCCTAAGCCTGCCCGTGGATAGCTCCCTAGGGAATTGAGATTGCCCTTCATCCCCTACGTGCAACTAATCATGGCCATGCTACAACACATGAGAACTAACCTTGGAGACCCAAATGCACATGTTCCCATTGGTGAGTTAACCACTGAAAGGACATGACGCTAGAGTTTATAATTGTTAGTCATAGCCAAATTGAAGGTCCATCAGTGGGCTCCATTTGAAAGACCTCAAGGATCTGAGATGCTTCTTCCAAACTTCTAGTACATCCCTAAGCATGAGCCTATAGAATTACTAGGTCCACCTTCTCACTGCGCCTTGAAGAAGAAGAGAACAACAGATGCACCGTCTACATCAGTTGCAACGCCACCACCACTAGCATCCCATTCAGTGCCTCTAACTGGGGAAGACTTGGTGCATTTGCGCCATGATTTGGAGCTTGTTTGTTCTGAGGTGGCAGATACACGGGTGAAGATGCACCAAGGTTTTTGGGCCTTATTTGAGATTTTGCGTTTCAGCTCCCCACAGGCTGTGGACTCTATTATTCGACTAGTGTTTGCTATTATAGCAGACCCAACTGTAGCACCAGCTCATCCTCCTGCATCTTCCGCCTCTCCAGCTCATCCTCCTGCATCTTCCACCTCTCCCTTCAATCCTCCATCTCCATAAACTTCCCCAATAATGCATTTACCAGCCCATCAATATCCTATTCCCTAGGCCAAAACCCTGGCTACTCCATAAATCATTAGTGAGATTGAACCCTCACGTGAGATGGAAGTGGAAATATCTAGGCTAGCAGCCACAACGGGTGAGGCCCAGTCCCCTATTCAACTTCTTGCATATGCTAGCAGTCTAGCGCCAGTCTCTGAGCCTCTACCTCTATTGGCACCTACCCTGCTGGCCTCAGCTATGACTATTGCTCTCATCCTACCAATGGATGTACCACGACTGCTAATCCCACTGCACGTCCAACCACCTCCCATCATCTGGCACTATAGTCGATGTAACGATTCCAAAAATAGTTATACTTGATTAGGGTTATGATAAAAAAAATTAAAAAAACAAAAAGTAAAATAAATTAAATTATTAATTAAATAATTAATTAAAAAATAAAAAATAATAATTATTAATTTAATAACATAATATAATATTATAATTATATATATATATATATATATATATTTATATAGTTACTTGAAGGATCTTAGATCCCTTAGGATTTCAGAGAATTATGTGTTGTGCACTCTCTCTCTCCTCATCTCTCTCTCTCTCTCTCTCTCTCTCTCTCTCTCTCTCTCTCCTCCGCCTGTCTCCCTCTCTCTTTAGTTTCTTCTCTGATTCTCGGCCGATTGGAGAACACAAAATACCACTAGATTCCATTTTCGGCTACCAATATTTTAACCGGAGTGGATTTGTCGTAGGAGCGTCGTAGGCACCACTCCTGGAGTGAGGTAAGGGGAATAAATTATGTCAAGAATTTTATAATTTAATAGATTAAATTGTAATCTGGGATTGCAAGAATTATATATATGTTTTTCTGAATATTCTGGCATACCGAAATTGGATTTTAGATTATTATTATTAATAGGATTTGATTAAATTGGTCTTTGTGAGCCTAGGGATTTTATAACAATAATTATTTTAAAGTTGAGCCAATTGAATTAAAGTATATGATTTTTCTTAGTGTTATTAAAGTATGATTTTATTATTTAAATGTGTGACATGATATTATTTCAGATTATTGTATAAATTAAACCTGCTGAGATCACGGGGATTGTTGATAGTAATGTGGGTAGAGTGTTATGAATATGGTACCGATGTATTGTGCAATTGTATATCTGAGGGATATGTTTGGTGATATCAAGTCAAAAGGGGACATGATCTTGATAATGGGACCCTGATCCTTGGAACTTAGCTAAGGGCTTGCTGATGGGTGATGACGAGACGTAACGCTTCACAGTGAGTGCCTGGTTATGCACCTGATGTGGTCACTGAAAGATAAAATTTTTTATATGTAAACATGATCTAGGGAATGAGGAGATAGAAATATTGGTTTATGGAATTGTTTAGTTGTTTTATATATAAACATGAATGTTATAGTATTAAATGGTATTTATATATATTTGATACACTAAAACTCATTGGCTACACATTGATGATAATTTATTCCATCCTTACTAAGAAGTGTCTCACCCCATCATTATCAAATATTTTTCAGTTGCCTTGTGGAGAGAGACAAGAATCAGAGTACTGTTGCAAAAGCGTGGGTGGGGTTAGAAATAGTAGTTTATATTAATAATTAAATTTGTTATTTATGGTTTATCTTAGAATTTCAAAGAATGTATTTAAATTTTTTATTGGAGATATTCTTGTAATAAAAGGGGTTTTAGTACTCTGGTATATATATATATATATATATATATATATATTGAAGTCTTCCGCTGTATAATTATTTGGTATAAGAGATTTATTATTTTTAAATAATACTCTAGACCCTAGTTTCATGCTTAGAGCGTTACAGTCAATTTAGGACCGTCTCTCCACCATCTACTTCATCTGTTCCTCCAGTGGTACTTGAGTTTGCCTCTCAAGCACCTGCCCGTGTGCCATCACCAGCCTCAGTTTCCTTAGCCTATGTTTCTTTAGAGGAGGGAGTCGCTTCTAGTGAAAGATCAGCCAAGGGTCGCCAATCTGCAGCGCTTACTCCATTTGATGCATCTGGTGATTTAGGAGGGGGCGATTCGGCTTACGATGCTGGCGATTCCTCCGAGGAAGAATTAGATTAGGAATATGGATGACCATCCAATCTGTAGTTTAAAATGTCTGCTCGTGCTATTGGGCACATGAGGCTTTTGTTTCCTCTGTTTTCCTTTTTCAACACCATGTTTTTAAGAGGCTTAGCACTGCTTGGATTATAGTGTAATCCCATTTTGCAAATTAATGAATATATAGGGTGCTTTTGGCTACTGCATGTCTTTTGTGTTACAGTGTATGTTTGCATGCATGCTATTTCTAGATTCTATAATTTGTAGGTACACTATTTGATATTACTAGCACCATACACTATCCTCTCCCATGCCCGGGTTCTGTCTTTCTTTCCACACTTCATTGGGGACATTGAAGTTCTAAGTTCGGGGTAGGGGTGGCACATTGCATGGCACATTTCATGCACAAAAATGAAAACTTTTAAATTTTTGAAAAATTTCTAGCGAACTTTATCTGTCCAGGCCATGCTAACACATATATATATTTTACCCTCTACATACACCTATATAACCTAGTGTTACATACATAGGCTTCCTAGTTACATGATTATATTACGCTCACTAACAATGTAGTGAATTAGTTGTGTAAAATTCACATAACATGGACGATATCTTGGTATTACTCTAGGTAGTTTGATTGGTGATTTGTTTGGGTTAATACTACTATGTAAACTCTTGTATTTACATGGTACTCTATAATGCTAAAAACACACGTACAGGTGATTTGTAGCACTTAGGGCCCGTGGTGACTATGACACCTTGTGAGGCACTATTGAGCCGTTTTTTCATTTCTTGAGTTGTTGACGTCAAACTCTGAGTTTATAAAACTCAACCTTCCTTCTTTTGCTGGATTTCCTTTGCCAACTAGAATTTGTTTTTGCATTTGCAATCTAGGTCTCGTAGCTTACTCAAAACCTAAAGGTTAAGCCACCTCTAGTGATGGACTTTTTCCATTAAGCTACATTCCTATTGGAGATATGAAAACAATATAAGAGTGTAATGATTGTCTTAACTGACCATGCAAAGAAAGAAAATGAAAAAGAAAAAAAAATGAGTAGAGGAAACGAAAAAAAAAGTATACATCTTCTCCAAACAAATATAAGGAGGTCGAGCTAGAGACACAACACCACAATTCTACATGTATAAAGAATCTTCTACTAACCAAAGCACTTGCTGAATTCACGCATAGTCTAGGAATAAGTTCATCTAGGGTGGTCTTGACTGAATGTGGTGAGTAAGTGAGAAGATGCTAGGGTGAAGGACCCAACACCTCAGTAAAGGCTGGATTCCTTTTCCTATAAGACTAGTCCACTCCACATTTTTAGCGTTAGTTCTCCAAATATGTGGGATTTTTTATCATAAGATTCTTCCTCACATATGAGAATGAACCCATTTTCTTGAGTGAATTATGAGGGAATAAACCAGTGAGGCCGAGTCAAGATGACCGTTTTGTAGGTGTCCTAGGGCACTCTAAGTGAGACAAATCTTTGCACATGCCTTGTGAAGTGTCCTATTCTTACCTGAATTTACATACTAATATTAACTTTGAATTATAATCATGGGTTGATCCTCTGTTAGTTGTGTCTTGAGATGACTATGTATTGTTGAGATTTGCATGATTGAATTGCTGCAGAGTGTGTATAGTAGAGTTATGTACAAAGGAACATGTATATAGTAAGGTAATATCTTTGTATGTAAAATGGTATAAGTGTGCTGCATGTGTTATCATCTTTTGTTAATTGAACTAGTGTTTGTGGGTATCACCCTAGAAACCATCATGAGACTAGAACTCATCTACTAGGATCAACCTAGGGGTTTAAAGCCTTGTTGCAAATGGTAAATGCAACCTTGTTTCCCGTAAAAGAGGAGGTAGATAGGATTGTAGAATTTTCTTAGATTTCGATTTGCTCAAGGATAAGCAAAGTGTAAGTTGGGGGTTGTGATGAGTCCCTAAAATGCATGATTTTAGACCCTCATTTACCTTTTCTTATTCTCACTTTATTATTTATTCATCCATTGTAATCATTGTTTAGAGCTATGCAAGGTTTGTTCGTCTTTTTAGGAAATACAGGTTAAAACCAAGGAGTTAGGCATGTCAGACACTAAAGGAGTATTTGGAGTACACAACGCTTAAAGTCAAAAGTTTAGCCAAGCTCTCAAAGCCTCAGATCATCAAAGAAAAGGAAGTCTTTGTCTGACCAAGTGGCGCAACTAGCAACATACAGGGGCGACTTAGTCTTCCACTGCAGACTCCGAAGTTTAGATTGAGATCGAAATACTGCAAGGGTTGACCAAGTAATCGACCATGTGACTCATTAAGGTGACCACGTTGAGATACTGAGCCAAAACTTAGAGCAAAATTACCGAGAGACTAAGATTTCCTAAAGATCGAGATCCTGAAAGTCTTGACCATCAACTCGACCAGTAAAACCCTGAAGCATGACGCATTTGAAGACATTAAAGATTTGAATTTTTGATTCCTATGAGTCTTGACTAGGGCACACACAAGGGAAGCGTGGGGGCGACATGGTCAACAGCGATGATCTTCTGCGCGAGATTTGCTGCAAACTTTCCTAAACTATGAAATAAACCTTGTAAACCCTAGAGCCTATAAGTATTTGCTTCAAAAATGAGCTCTGGGTTCCTCTTTGGCCTCTCTTAGGTTAGTGACAGACTTAAGATATCATTGAGAGCCAAGTTATATTAGGAGTAATGTAGATTTTTAGATTGTGCAAGGTGTATTTGACAGCATATGACAACCGGCGGAGCTCTTGTGTTTTCTAGTGTATAGTACATGATTATTCAATTGTATTTTATAACATTAGTGATAGACGTTCTAATTGCAAAGGGATGATCATTTTACATGTTTTCTCTTTACTACTTTCATTTACTGCTTTCATTTACCACTTTCATTTATTGTTTGGATGGTGACGATGTTTAGTGATAAGATTAGCATCTCTATTGCTTCAGTCAGGTACATGTATTAGGTTACATTTCCCTATAAAGGTTCTCATGATCATTTGTGATCGAGTATACTGTGGTTCTCGACCGTGCTCTAGACGGCTGGTGCACCCTTGCTACTCTATGCCATCGAATGGCTCTTTGGATTGTTTAGTTGGGTTTTGGTTAGTTTAGTATGGTAAACTCATTAAACTTAGATTATGAAAAAAAACATCCTAAACTATACTCATGTATAAACGCTGCTTTGTAGGAGTAGAGTTAACTTAGGTTTACTTGCATTCTTTTACATGATTTCCTGTAATTGAAAGAAAACAATTCAAAAAGATCACCTTTTCACTTCTCTTTTATACAAGGCTATAATAAATTAATGTGGAAGTAGCTTAATAACTGCGCTCTAAGTCCCTAAGGATCGACACAAAACTTCCCTACTTTCTACTACACTTGGGATTGTTAGGTACTACAAATTTTATCTTTGGTAGTTAAGAACCCAAGCCTTGGCGTGCCTACCTAGCAAGGCTTTTTGTTCCAAGTGGCTCTTTAAGGGGCAACTTCATGCTGAGCAACTCTTTGAGGGCATTTTTTTGCCGAGTAGTTCTTGAAGAGGCATTTTATGTCAAGTAGCTCTTAAAGGGTCATTTCATACTGATTAGCTCTTTGCAAGGCTTTTTCCTTACCTTCATGAGTTTTGCTCATCACTTGGGTTGTCTTTGGACCTTAGTTGGGCTGGTTCTTCTTGGCATAATGAGCTGTGCTCATATTTTGGGCTGTCTTCAGGCTTCATGAGCATTGCTCATTAGTTGGGCTCATTTTTCTTTACCTAATGAGTTGTGGTCTTCATTTGGGCTATCTTCAGGCCTCAATTGGGTCAGTTATTCTTGGCCTAATGAGCTGTTCTCATTTTTTGGGCTGTCTTTAGGACTTATGAGCAATGCTCATCAGTTGAGCCTATTTTTCTTTTCCTAATGAGTTATGCTCATTTTTTGGGCTATCTTCAGAACTCATGATCATTGTTCATCAGTTGGCTCAATTTTTCTTTTCCTAATGAGTTGTTCTCATCATTCAGGTTATCTTTGGGCCTTAGCTGGGCCGTTTCTTCTTTGCCTAATGAGTTGTACTCATCATTTAGGCTGTCTCCAGGCCTCAGTTAGGCTGATTCTTCTTTACCTAATGAGCTTTGCTCATTTTTGGGCTATCTATGGGCCTCAAATGGGCCGGTTCTTCTTTACTTAATGAATTGTGCTCATCTTTTGGCCTATCTTCTGTTCTCAGTTGGCCCGTACTTGCAGGGTTTTGAGATCTTTCTCAGGGCTTGTGATCACGTCTGTTTGGCATCACTTCTGTTTGGGGTGTATGCTTATACGTACCATTTTTTAGATAATTAAATGCTCCAGAGTCATGTCAGCATACGTCTGTTCAATATCTATACCTGCCTAGATACGCATCTTCCTTGGATTGTGTGCTTCTATGGGGACCTGTATATTTTTCTTCGAGAAGTGAACCACCCATTGATTCTCGCATTCTCACGATGTGTGCTTTTTGGGGATATGAGCCAACTTTGCTCTATAAAAGGCACTCACTTGCTCCCTTCCTCTTTGTTCCCATTAAAAGGTTTCCTTTCTATCTACTAGGTTCGCTCCTCCATTCTCCTTCCTTTTTGTCTACTTTCATTGCCTTTGATTGCTTTTCCTTGGCATCGTAGTGTTATTTTGGATTGTTCTTTCTTGTTTATCACATGTTTTTCATATATTCTTGAATGTTCATAGTGTTCTTTAACTTTTCCTTGAATGTTCTTAATAACCTATTGGAAGTAGCCTCTATTGATCTAAACTTTTGAACAATGCAAGTTTTTTTTTTGACTTTTTAAAGTTTTACCCCCATAAGGTCTTTTAAGGCTTAGTCCACACCTCCAACTAGCATAAACAATGCTCAGTCAAACCTTTCCCTTGGAGATATGGTATCTTGCGTCGCTTGTTTGCCATCCTTTTGATAGTATCCGAATTAGGCTGCCCACTAGCTCTAAGTTTGCTCATGAGTTGAGTTCCAATGAAATTTGCCTATACACCAATTATCTTGACCTACGCCTTAGGCATCCCCTTTTCCCTTTCTTCTCTAACATAGTTTGCTTTTACAATGTAGCTCCTTCACAACTGACCCCCAACTCATTCTTGACATTGGCATTGTTGGCCCGGGTGTGCGTATAGAGGGGGGATGAATAGATGCTCTTCGCACGTTTTATGGATATGAAAATTTTATACAATCACAAAGTTATCTAGGCAAGATGCAAGAGTATTATATCACAGTTTACATTCAAAGCAAATAATAATACACAAGTAATATGAAAGAGGAAGGATAAGAAAAGCTTAACATAACGATGTTAACGTGGTTTGGCACCAAGCCTACGTCCACGCCTTGAGACCAACTCAAGGATTCCCCAAATCCCCTAAACAACCCTCCTTCACTAGCAAAGAAGCCTTTACAATCCAACTGCTTACCAAGAGCTACAACGAGGTGCTCACCAAGAGTCACCTTACAAAGGCTCACAAAGAACCTTTCAACACAATGAACTTGAAACTATGAGATACAATAAGAAAGTGCCCCTTCTTGAGCCAATATACCAACACCTCACACTACTCTCTCTTTGTAAATGATGTGTAAACAAGAGTAAGGAGCAAGAGAGCTTAAGAGCACAAATGAAACCCTATAATGAATGCTCAAGTTAATGTCCTTAACAACCAAAGTGCTTGACTAACTTGAAATAAATGCAAAGGACTCATTTTAAAGGCCAAAGGGACGAGCAATGCACTGGAAAGCTGCTAGGCATTAATGGACATAAGACAATTTGAAAACTAGCTGTTATCATGCATTAAATGTTGTTTACAGCTTGACATTCGTCAACGTGATCACGCCTTCATCGATGAGTTATATGAATGACTTCATCGACGAGACCCTGCATTCATCGGCGAACCTTCTGTTTTGAATTCAAGTGGGTCTTAGTTTCTTTTCATCTACGAGTCCCCTATGTATGTCGCGTACCACTCTTTGTCTTCGTCATCAAAATCCCTGTCTTCATCGACGAGACTGTTTTGAACTTTTAGATACTCTCGGTATATTTTTGTCCACGAGTCCCCTATGTACATCGATGAAATTCCTATTGAGTTTATTGACGAATCCTCTATATTCATTGAAGAACCTTTTACTTGAATTTGATTTAAATGTGTTCAGAATTTGGTTTCCGTCCAAGTAAAGGTTCTATCTTGTCCATAATAAAATTTTACCAATTTTAAGATGTGTTGATTTGATAAATCATGTTTGAAAGAAATTTTGACATCTTATGCGTTTTAAGTGTCTCGACATGCATGTGTGAGCTTGAAATCATTTTCTAAACCTATTATGAACTATATGCATATATGATTTCCTTGTCTCTTGCAAGATACTCTTGAAGCACACCATATGCACAGGATTTACAATATGCATCTCATACACACACCTTAACACATATATGTAGAAGTCATGAATGCCTTGCTTGAGTGGTTGAGTTTCGGATGTGCCATATGTTGGTCTTTGCTGATGATTGTTTGTCTATTTGATATATATATATATATATATATATATATATATATATTTGAACGTTATGCTTGTCTTGGAGTTTTCTTATGTATCTAAACTGAGCATGAGGAGAAATGTTAGTAAACTTAAAGAACTACTAATGGGTTGTTGTCATCAAAACAAGCTGGAATGAAAGCCCTTAGCTACAAGAGCTAACATGTATGCTTTGCCATTCTGCTTATCAAAGGAAGTCATCAGCTTACAGCAGCTTTATTCCAAAACTAATTTCAGATGAGAATGCACTTCATAGAAAAGGATTTGTACTACTTCAATTGTCTCTATGATCTTAAGCTAATTACCCCTGGCAATTCATCCATTCATGACTAGAAGTTTCGGTTCTTTTTCGCATATGGGGAGCTTAATTATCATGGGCCCTATGTCTGGTTCACCCATATTGATAGTGATATTATTCCCCCTATCCCTTACTTATTGTGTGTGTGTATAGGACTTTTTTATCTAACTTTACCCTCCATTTTAGCCCAGCTACACCACTTGGCTCTCGGTTTGTCCCTCTTAGAGGAAACCATTCTTCAGGAGCTCCAAACTAGTGCTTGATAGAGGATTTTCCCCCACAGTGAATTGCTCAAGGAGCGAGTGCTTGTGCAGTGTCGACTCAATCCTATCTCCCCTGATTTTTTACTTCTCATGAGCTTTTTAGTATACATATGTACTTTACTTTATCTGGTTTTTTTACCCCACTCTTTTCCTTTTTGTAGATATGGACTTTAATCGCTATGAGATCATGCTTGCTGAAGCCAAAAAACAATAGGCAAGCAACAAGAAGAAGAAGAAGAAGAAGAAGAGACTTAGCAGATGATTCTTATCAAATGGAAGATGTCCCTATGGCCGATGACAAGCAGCCTCCAACTTAGATGTTTCCACCGGTGTTTACTGCTTCTTGGGGACCCACTTTTCATGACCCTACCCTTTCTAGTCCTACTCTTCGGCGCGCATTGCACTTTGAGGATGTTTTGGAGATGAAGACGACTCTTCCTGAGAATTTGTCTCCCAGCATTCGACACACTTCTTATCAGGTTGCCTTGCTAGTTTTGCTTAAAATTTTATTTTTGCTTCTCACCACAATATGCTGACATTTATATTGTTTTTAGCTGGTGACTATGTCTCTGAGCAAGGAAGAAAAAGTTGGCTGAGATATATTGGGTCTTTATGGACTCAAAGGAGTAATATGTTGCCGCGTAGAATGAGCTGTACGAAGTTCGAGCTAAAGTTGTTCGTCAGGAGAAGGCTCTTCAAGAGGAGATCACAAGGATTCAGAACAAGCAGGTCCCTGCTACCGCGAGTGTCGTGATATCGCACTACCAAAACTCCAAGTAGTTTATCCTCGATATTTCTCAATCGTATTGAGAAGGCTTTTGGAGGTGTTGAGAATAGGTTAGGACAGTGCATCCTGATCTCTCTCTAACTAGTATCTTCTTATATGGTTATGGCAATGAAAATCTATAGTCAGGGGAGGAGATTGACGAGATTGAAAAGATTGAAGAGGAGGGTGGAGAAGGTAGCAAACTGGTGATTAGAGAGACCAGCCAAGGAGTTTTATTGCTTTTGTAATTTCATTTTCAATGCTTTTGTAATTGGCTTTTGAAGCGTACAATGTAATGAATTTCAATTTATAAATAGTACTTTCTTAACATATCAATGTTCCGTGATATTCTTTCCTCCAAACCCTCGATAGCCTGGGTTTCCCGTGCCTCAGCCTTTCCTTTCAATGCCATTACATAACAGTTTTGAGCCACTATTTGGTCCCCTTTGACCACCCTGACCTCGTGTGGGGTAGGGAATTTCATTTTCAAATGGTAGGTGCAAGTTATGGCCCTGGCTGTATTGATTGCTAGGCGGCCCAATATGATGTTGCAAACTAAGGGGCAATCGACCACTAGGAAGTCTGCCATCAGGGTGATTTGCTGTGGAGATGTCCCCATTGTCAAAAGGAGTGTTATCGTACCCACTGGATGGACCATATCTCCTCCAAACCCAACCAAAGGTGTGGAGATTTGTTTCAGCCGTTCACCCAATTGTCACCTCTTGCTGGACTAACTAGAATAGTATGTCGACCAAACATCCGTTGTCTATCAACACTCTTTTTATTTTGTAGTTTGCCACTAGTAGCATTACTACTAAGGCATCATCATGAGGCTACTGCACATCTTCCTCATATTTTTTGGTGAAGATGATAGCATCTGCAATCTGGCTCCTTCCTTTGTGTTAGGAACACCTGTTTTACGTTCCTTTTTATGGGTACCTCCACTGTCACCTCCGATGGCCGGTCCACCGAAGATTACGATGATCTCCCTAACAATTTCTTACCCTTTCCATTATGCTTAAGGTTTTTTCTACTCATGACTTTCCGTTCGGTGGTTTCCTCTTTTTATAAATCTAGAAAGGTACCCCATTTTTACCAGAGCCTAAATTTTGTTCTTGAGGTGGATACACTCTTCCATGTCATGTCTATGATCCTTGTGGAATTGACAGAATTTTGACATGTCCCGCTTATACGATGGTGCGCACATAGGTTTGGGCCATGAGACATATCCTCTTTCTTTGATATGTATTAAGACATTGGTACCCAAGACATTCAGGGGTGTGTAGGACTAGAACTTACTTGTATGTCCTAACCCCTTAAGGTTGCTCTGCAACTTGCTACTCTCTTGCCCTTTTCCTATTTTGGTAGCCTCCCATATATCTCTCGAGCTTTTCTTTTCAATTCAGTTCAGTCTCTCCTTGTGTCCATTACTTCCTCCAGATTGATATACTTATATGCTCGTGCCATTAGTACTCTTATGTCGACTGGGGGTTTCTTTCCCAGCGAGTACAAGAAGTCCCCAAGTTGGAGGGCCATGGTTAGGGCCGCCAATACTACCTCGTGATTGAAGTTGTGAATCTTTAGAGTAGCAACGAAAAAACAATCTATGAATTTTTTCAATGTTTCCCTTTCTCCTTGGACTAGGCTTATTAGATGAGCTGAGGTCTTTGCTATCCTGCGGATGATGATGAAGTGCCCAGTAAATTGCTACTCCATTTCGAAAAAGGAGCCGATGGATCCGGGCTTTAGGGTCCAATACCATGCCCTAGTGTTCCCCTTAAGGGTGGTAGCAAATGCACAAAACATGCTGGCATTTGGTGCACCTTGCAATTGCATTAAAACCTTAAAAGTATCCAGGAGGTTGGCCGAGTCGGACGAACCCTCATACCTTTCGAAGCTAAGCATTTTGAACTTGCTTGGCAATGGGATGTCCATCACTTCTTTGGTGAAGGGCATATTTGGAGAGTTTAACAAGGCTTCCCCACAAGAGGGGTTGGTGCGAGCCTCCTTCATCATCTTTTCTATTTGGTCAATCTTCTTGATCCTCTCCTTCAGCTCGTTTGATCATTATTCATTAATTCCCACACTATTTGCATCTTCCACCTTTTTTACGGGGTTGGTTTTTGCACGTGTCTCAGGATTTATTGGTTGATGGTGAGGAACAAATTCTTTAAGACCCTTTTTCTGTAGAATGTTGTTGAACATGTCGTCCATCTTCTTATGGGAAGCTACCATGTCTTCTATTATCCTATAGAAAGCAAGGAATTCTCCCCTCATTACCTTAGAATGGTCTCCAAGTATGGAGTGAATGGACTTGGGTGATTGATCACCCGTAGTAGGCTTTGACCTTGAATTGTTGGACGTTGTCACGATTCAAGGATCAAAGATCGAAAGTATGAAGGAAACCTCTCAGAAGTGTTCCTACAGATAACACAAATGTAGAAAGGTGATTCCTTATCTCCTCTACCAGCCTGCCGCCGCCTGCCTGCCATCACAATGTTTGTCATTGTTCACTTCTCGCACTAACACCCTAGCTGTCCCAGCCATTCTATTTCTTCACCCTAAAAGGTGCTTCCTTTTTTTATCTAATCGTCATCTTCGCAGACCTTTGCAGACCCTCTCTTTCCTCATTTCTATTAAGGTATTTGTCTCTAGTACCCTTGAATGTTTTTTGGGTTTTCATTTATTCCCTAAGTTTTTAATTTTCGACTGCATTTTTTTGTTAATATATAATTATTTTACCTTTTAATTTATTTTCATAATCAAGATTTAGAATGCCATCAATATTGTGCTTAACTGATAATTTTGTGTGTAAAATTTTAGTTTTTTTACATGAAAAAGAGCTTACCATCTTGGTAGCAAAGATCGAACTACAAGGCTTTGGTAGAATAGCTAAGAAAAGTAGATAACCTTGACTTGGTACTTGATAGAATAGTTAAGTCTAGTAAATCAAATAAGTTCCCATTGATAAAGGATTAAAGAGTGACCAAGTCCAAAAAGTCAGATAGGTCCACCTAGCAAAATTTAATAAATAAAGTAAGTTCCAAATGACAATTCATGAAAAAGCCGCTCCTTAAACCTAAAATTTCTTTTGGCCCAAAAGTAAGGGTGTTGACTCTGTGAGTCCTTCCTGTTTTAATTATGAAAAATCCAATATTGGTTCTCACCTGTGCACTGACTTCTTTGAACAAGATCAACCGTTACATGCACTAAGGGTAGGAACAAAAGGAAGCCATAAGAAATGCAAAGACCACAGCAACTATGGCATTTGAAAAGCAAGGAGGCCAAAGAACCATAAAGAAATGAAGACCATTTATTTATTATAAATTGGATTTTTATTTTGGGTCTGTAATATTAAAATGATTTGTAATTATTGATGCATTGCATGCATGATAGGTAAAATAAGCTCAATGACCATAGATAGATCTTAGAACCCCATGCACATAAATAAAACATTTAAGCTAAAAATGTCACATTTATACAAATAGGGATAAAATTTAGGGTCAAAATTAGAGTCAAAATTAGGCTTGTAAATAGCCCCGGTCAACGTAACCAAACTAGCAATAACAAGCTTGGTCGACCGAACGCTTTGATGGCTGAAAAGTCAAAGTGTTGACTAAGCCTCGGTCGACCGAACCCCAAGCAGTGTAAAAGCCTTGGTCGACCGAATCGGTCAGAAGTGAACATGTTGACTTCACGCGGTTGACTGTTTTGAAATAAACTTATTGTCCTAGGTCGACCGAACCAAAACGTGTCTGACCCCTAACTTTTCTACCGATCAAATGTGTAGTTCATTTTGGCCACAGTTGACCAAACATAGATGAGCGGTCAATCGAACCTACAAAGCGTTCAAAACTGCCTTGAGACAGTCGACCATTTTTGTAGTTCAAAAATGCCACGATTGACCAAACATAGCAATATGGTTGACCAAACTTTGAAAATGATCGACCGAACCTCTCGGGTTGGTAAAATTTTTTACCGAGGTTAAAATGGGTTATTTTTCATTAAACATAATTAAACATTTTTAGAAATACTCATTGAGTCCCAAACAGTTATAATTTTTGTAGTGTCTATATATATTATTTCATTTGTCTTGATTAGCATCAGTTTAGAAAACATCATTAGCAAAAATCCTCTGAATTTTTGAATACTCATTTTTCTCATACAAGCCTACAAATCCCATTCTTACTCATCCTTCTTATTAAAATACATTGGTAATAGTGTTTTAAAAATCTTCCATATAAGCTTACACTCTTATATTTTCTGATTGTTGTAGATTTTTATTGAGAGTAAGTTTGAGTTTTCCCTTGTGATTTAATTCATACGTTTTCTTTGGGAAAACTCTCTAGGGCTTGTGAGTCTTGTATTCTTGTTGTAAGATTCAAGAGCTTGTCTTGTCATTTTAGCAAAACATTTTTGACAAGCTAGAAATCCAAATATCTCTTATACTTAATACTTGATAAATTATTTTTGAGATACTTGTTTGTGTTCTTAAAATCTTTGAAACCATATTTGTGATTGATATATATATATATTGTTTCAAAGAATCTATCATAACACACACTCTCATATTACTTGCTATATTTGCATTATCTTGAGAGTAGTTACATTAATCTTCATTGAGCTTATAAATCCTATCATATTGAGGTGCATTGATTGTATTGGTACATATCTGCTTATTGGAGAAGCACGTATATTGTACACGAAAATTTATATTTCATTATCAGTTGTATTCCAAGTGTGGCTTGAGGGGGTATTGATCTAGCCAGTGAGGATTAGTTGTAAAGGTTGGGGTTAGCCCTGTTAATTTGACTTGGGGTTTCCCTTGCCTAGTAAGGAAAGGGTGTTGTATCCAGTGTCGCTCCACCCGTAAGTGAGCTTTAGTGGAATTGCCGGGCTTGCAAGCTAGAGGCAGGCACGTAGGCACATTTGTCGAACCTCGATACATATTTGGTGTCATCTTTACATTATCCGCTTTGCTATATTGTGCTTGATTGTTTAAAATTTATCTAAAGTAAATTAATTGTAGTTGCATATATCTGTTTATGTTTCAAATGCTCTAGACTGACTCTAGGTTTGTGAAATACTGCTACTGGTTAATTGACCTAGAAAGAAAAATTTTAAAATATCCAATTCATCCCCCTCTTGGGATTACACTAAAGTCAATAATTGGTATTAGAGACTAGTTGCTTAGACTTAATCATTTTTCTACAAAAATATTATAATGACTCATGTTAGTGTAACCCCTTTTGCTTAGGGACACTCATCCACACGTCCTCCTATTTTTTGTAGAGACCCGAACCAAGAAAATAAGGAAATTATAGACACTCATCCACACGTCCTCCTATTTTTTGTAGAGACCCGAACCAAGAAAATAAGGAAATTATATAAGAAAAGGAAAAAAGGATTTTTAGTAGGCTTCATTGACGAACTCCATGTTCTTGTCGACGAAGGCCCTTTGTGACTCATCGCCAAAATTCAAAACTTTGTCGATGAAGAGATCCCAAACATCTGGAAAATATCAGGCTTAGGGTTTGTTGACAAGGCCCTTCTCTCGTTGACGAAAGGCCTTCTGTAGCTCGTCAAGGAAGGCTCCATTTCGTCGACGAATTTGACCGAGTCAAGGGGTCTATAAAAAGATTTTTGTTTGCTTCTTCTTTAAGAAATCAAAATATCTCTCCCTCTTTCTCTAGAACTTGCACCCACACACTCTCTCTCTTCTATCCTTTTCCATTCGTTGCCCGTTTCAAAGATCGAAAGTTACCATGAGGATCAGGGAGCGAATATCTACAGATCTAGTGGAGTGGATTCTTGATTTCAGGAAAAAGCTACGGTTCGATTTTTGAGCATTTTGGGTGTTTTTCAGGAAATATGTAAGGGGATTATATTATGTAAATTATGTTTATGAGTTCTAATAGAATGAAATATTAAAAAAAATTTTAGATAAACAGTTACGACTTTTCCAAGGTTTCCGGGCCTATGGTTTGGTTAACCTACTTTATTTTCAAAACCAGCCTTTAAAATTGAAGTATTATATTTTTAAAGTATAGTATGGATCTTTGTTAACCTTTTCACCGATTGGAAAGTTGTTATTTCAAACCATAGACTGTTTTAAAAGTCAACCAAATACGGTAGGGTTGATTATCTCTTTTTTTTTCCGTATTTATTTATATATCTATATTCAGTAAAATAACAAGCTGGAGATATTCATACCCCCGTTCTAGCAGCAGTATGTATGTTCTCAAGTAGATGAGTTATGTATGAGTTACCAGAAGAAAATTGTGTGGCATGAGTATATTTTAAATTGACATTAAATAAGCAGGTTTTGTGTATTACTAAACTGTAACAGCTATAAGCCGAGATGAGAAATATGATGGCTATATGCCAAGAGAAGATAAGAGATGAGATTAGATGAGATGTAACGGCTAAATGTCGAGTTTATGATATGCTGATTTTTACCGAGTCAGTATTTGACATATATATTTTACAGAGATATGTACAGAGTGTGTTATATTATGTTTTTATGAAATGAATGATGATTACAATTTTATATGATGTAAATTGCCATATATGATAGTAGAGCCCTGTTATGATGTTCTCGTGGTTAAGCACAGTACTGTAGCTATATGTATGTAGGGGTGCAACCACATTGCTCAGTTAGAGTATGGGTGGGAAATGCGACTGGTGGCCTGGGTAAAGTATTCCTTGAAGGAGTGATTCCAGGATCCCATTCGATAGAGTATTCCGAATGGCTCATCCTTTGGGAATAGAGGGAGAGTAGGCACCATCGTACTACGTTTATGTTTGACTTGGCATTAGTTGGCCGACTATTTGTTAGGTCCAGCCTTTGGGCCGCACAACCCGTCATGGGGGGAAGCATGTTGCACGTGTATGTGATGGCGTAACGACGCTAGTCCTACAAATCAAGGTGTATCTTCTAGGCATATATGGGCATATTTACTATAGTAAGGGCTATATTGAGCCAGCAGTATGTATTTTCATATTTACAGAGTAATACAGTTTTTAAAATGCCAATTAAATGTATTTAAATGTTAGCAGTATATGTATACACAAAATCTCGTGCTAGCCACAAATGGATAATAGTATAATTTGTCTTACTGAGAGATTTCTCATCCTAACATACAAATGTTGTTTCAGGTCCTCCGAGGGATTGATTACGTGCTAAAATTTCGTAATTAGACATCTTAATCCGGTCATTAGGGTTTATATTTTTAATTAAATGCCTAATTAATCTCAATATTTTAACAAAGTATCATATTTATGATTTCTAAGTTTTATTGAACAATTTATGAATTTTTGGCAATTTTTTATCGCGGGAAAATTCTCGGGAGCTAAAACTAGCACCAGTCCATAATTCACACATAACTTTCCCGTACAAGCTCCGATCGAGACAATTCAAATTTTTGGAGAAAGATGATAGGATTATTTACAACTTATGTATTTTGAGTTTTGAGATAAACGGGCTCTAGAAAGGAGAAATTTGGCCATGATCGTGGAGAGAAAAAGAAAAGAAAAAAAATAATATTAAAACCAATTTATGTGACCTGGCCAGCCATGTAGGCTGGGTCGGGTCAAGTTGCTGGGTCTTCAAAATGGGTCTAGGGAAGTTACTCTCCCCCTCCCCTTTATATCCCTCCTTCTCCCCTGTGCGGTGTGCCCCCGACACCCTCTCTTTCCCTTTTCTTTCTCTTCCTTTGTCTTCTCTCCCTTTCTCTTCTTTCTTTTCCTATTTTTTTCTCTGTCTCTGTTCTTCTCTCTCCCTCATTCTCTTACCCTTTCAGTTTTTACCTCGGCTCTCTTTCTGTTCTCACTCTTTCCTTCTTCGCCTGTTCTTCCTTTTTCTCTCTTACTCTCCCCTATCTCTCCGACCTTCTTCTATTTTCTTACAGCAACTTGCTGCCACTAGCCGAGCCCCTCTGCCTCTCAGCCACTTCTCCAGTAGCCTTTTGCAGTGGACAGAACCAAGCACCCCCAAGCCTTCTTTCTGTCATAGCCCACAGAAGCTACCAGCCAAGGCCTTCCTCACCATCACAAACTCCAACCGAGGTAGCCATCGCAAAACAATAGGCCACCTAAGCACACCAGCAACAGCTCCACCCGAGACCAGGCCATACCAGCAACTCGAAGACCTTCATAGCTCCAGCCGAGGTAGCCATCGCAGAGCAGAGCAACCACACCAAGCACTCCCATAGCCACAACAACTCTCTCTCTCTCTCTCTCTCTCTCTCTCTCTCTCTCTCTTATTTCTCTCTTCTTTTCTGTTCTTTCTTTTATTGCAACTGAATATGTCTTTTTAATTTATTTAGTTAGTTAATTAGAGTTTTTGAAAAACTTATTTGAACAATTGTTAAGTATTATTAATTTGTTTTATTGAAGTTTAGTTCTTATTTATTTATGTTTCTCTTAATTAATGTTATTATTAGATTGGAAGAATTTAATTTAGTTTCTTTTATTTATTTATCATTCCTTTAATTCAAATTCCGTTATATTTCTTAAAAAAAATAAAACAAAAAAAAAAGAATAAAATATAAAAGAAAAAAAAGAAAAAAAGGGTGTTCTTGTTTTGAAGTTTTTCTAAAAATTTAATCTTTTTGTCGAAGTTTGGTGTAGTTAGGGTCAATTTTGTCAAAGTTCGTGTTTTTACTATGTTTCGATATCATTTAAGTGTTACATTTTTATTATGTTTGCATTTTGGTTCAACATTGTGATTTGATTAAAGGTTCGGTTTTTAGTGTGTGTTTGAATCTGATTGAATTTCCATTACGTGTTTTAATTCCATGTTCAAAGTTACCATCTTTAGTTAAAGCGTGTTTTGATGTTTCCTTAAGTAGACTAGGGTTTCCATTCTCACTCTTTAATTCAATGCATGCTAAGTTTAGGGTTTTAATTTGCGTGTTTATTTAATTGTCAAAATGAGTCTCCACAATTTTGAAAATCCCGAATCTGAATTGAGTTCAATACCCTTTTAAACGCATTCCGTAAGGAGACGATCTAACCTTTGGATTGAATATTACACAACGTAACTCCTATACTTGGGATAGCTTCCGAGCTGCTCATTTTTTGAGTGAGTCAAGTTTTTGGCGCCATTGTTAGGGAATGTTGGTCTTAGTCTCAAATTAGCGTTTTTCCCGTCATTTTAATTAGCCCTATGAAAAAAGAAAAAAAAAAAGAAAAAAAAATTGAGTTTTGAAAAAGGATACACATAAATATGGTTGCATCTGTACTGCACACGATAGTGGACTTTTTGCAGCTTGAATATGCCACTGCATCCTCTTCCACTATTTTGCCTAATGAAGAACTTAATTTCATGATGCAGCGCGGGAGGACGTCATTGCTACCCCAATTCTACGGGACGAAATCTAAGTGCCCTTATGAACACCTGTCAGAGTTCGAGTTAATCTGCAATATGTTTTTTTCTAATGCTAGAACTGTTGAATCTACCAAATTGAATTTATTTATTGCTTCTTTGTAGGATGGGGCACATATATGGTTTCATTCCTTGAGACCTCACTTTATCACTAATTACACTAATATGGAGCGCAAATTTCTACATATGTTTTGTCCCTTACAAAAAACTCAATTTTTGTAGGAACAGATTAATCAGTTTGTGCAGTAGGGTGACAAGATATTTCAAGCTTGCTGGGAGGGATTTAAGGATCTGCTAAGTACTTGTCCATATCATGGGTTTGACTCATGGAGATTAGCTAATTGCTTTTATACTGCTCTTACCCCTGATTGCAAGCACTTTGTCCAGACCATGTGCAATGGAGAACCCTTCAGCGAGGATCTAGATCAGGTACTATCATTCTTTGATTACTTAGTTGAATGTGTCCCACAATGGAATACACGATACAATTAGGCACCCATGACAATACACCCTATTAGCACAATCAGTGGTGGAGAGGTATATGAGCCAACATACTACCCATACAATCTTCCACCTCAATACCAGCCACAACAAATCCCTCAGAGCTGTACGCTGTCAGAACTTTTTGAGGATAGCATGACACGGATAGTGAACATGCTCCATCAGTTCATGAAAACTCAAGTCTATCATCATAATCAATTTCGAGACACCATTAACGCGATAAGCATGCAGTTGGACACCTTAGGAAAAGAGGAATTGCCCATGGAACCTTAGCCTAGCCCTCAAGAATACCAACTGCCACAACAACAAGAACATAATGATCTTCTCGAGATAGTGGAGGCCGCCAATACTTCGAAAAGCGGGAAGGAAGTTCCCCAACCTGAAATGTTCATTGACAGACAACCAACTGTCCCAGCACCAGAAGTTATAGCTAAAACAGATGAAGTCAAAGAAAAATTAGAGGAAATGGATCTAGAAGTGAATCAGTCAGTTAATAAGGAGACTGATACTACTAAGGAGTACAAATCTGTGGTACCTCATACTCAGAGTTTGGAAATTGTGGCACCATCACTCTCGATTGAATTAGATGTCAAGGAGCCCAATGTGGAAGTAGACCCTTGCAGTAGTAAGATGATATGTACACCCAATAAAGAGAGTGAGCAGACTGGTGAAAGTCTTATTTTTAAGAAACCAGGTAAAACTTTTAATGCTAATGCTTTAGAAGAACTTAAGGTAATTGTTCCAATAGCTTATCCTCAAACGTTAGTTCATAAAGGAGTAAATTCCTAGAAAATATGCTTAATAAAGACCCTTTATTGTTAAAACAAGAGGGTCGATCTTTACATGTATTGTTTGGTATTTTGAGGCGTATTAATTCATTTGAGGCTGATTTTCATGTAGGTATGAAGACTGATCCTTTGTGGCGGCTCAAATTTGGAGACCCTCTAATTCAAGTTATAGACCTGCACCCACCAAACGAAATTCTTCCAAAGCCTCCGCTAGACAACTGTGATGTTTTTCTTTCCTTTCTTTTCATTTTATTTTACGTTATTTTATTTTTAGCTAGTTTTCAGGTCCTTTTTCTTGTGATTTAGTTTTCCTCTTCCATTACTTCGTTACTTAGGTATGCCCTACTTTTCCCGTGCACAGTTTTTTTGTTTCCCCTATGCTTTCACATTGAGGACAATGTTCCACTTTAGTTGGGGGGGGGGGATTGAGCATTCGCATGTGACACTGTGCATGTATACGTACTAGGTTTTATATTATTAATTAAGGAAAAAAAATAAAAAATAAAAAATAAAATCAAAAGGAAAGAGAGAAAGAAAGGAAGAGCATTGAAGAATTACACTGAATTATGACATGCTTAATGCTGACTCATACCCTTCACATACTTGCGTATAACTTAAGAATTACACACTTGAGTCATTTTGGCATAGTTTCTCTTTATATGATTTTATGACTCTATGAAGAATTGATTGGTAGTACACTCGTGTTAATCTGGCTACATAATTTCTTGTATCTACACAGTATCTCACAAGGCTGAATAGACACACTCGCGTGATTCATTGCACTTAGGATTTTTTGTGAGCACTGAGAGAACACCCGTGGCGACTATGACACCTTGTGAGATATCCTTGAGCTATTTATCATCTTTTTGAGCGTTAACATCAAATCAGAGTTCATGGAACTCAAATTTTTTTTTTTTTTTTTTTTGGACGATTCTTTGTACACTAGTCTCTGTTTTTTATTTGCTAGCCTAGAGGTAACATCTAGTGGGGAGATAGAAACCTATGTCTTGTAGCCTACTCAAGATGTGAAGGTTGAGCCACCCCTAGAGATAGATTTAGTTCATGGACCACTATTCGAGCTCAATTCCCATTGATTGTATGAAGATAACAAAAGAAGTGTAAAAATTGTCCTAATTGATCAAGAAAAGATAGAAAATGAAGAATGAGTAGAAGAAAGAATAAGAAATAAACATGCGCATGAAATGAAATGCTAATGCTTGCTCCACAAAAATATCACAAAAAGTCAAGGAAACGACACATGTTCTCCATGTATGAAGATTCTTCAACCAGTTAATGCCTCAAATGTATTCACAACAAGTTTGTGAATAAGTTGATCTAGGGCGGTTTCAGTTGGACATGGCGAGTAGGTGAGAAGATGCTAGGGTGAAGGGCCCGACACCTCGTGGATAAGCTAGATCCTTCTCAGACTAGTCCACTCAATATACTTAGCGTTGTTCCTTTTAATATGTGTGATGCTTGATCGTGATACTCCTCCTCACATATGATGAGTGGACCTATTTTCTTTCAGTGTTCTTGAGGGTATAGCAGTTAGGCCGAGTCAAAGCGACCATTCTGTAGGTGTTCACTGGTATCCTAGGTGTACTAAGTCACACACATCACACACACCTTGAGAGTTCACCTATTTATACTTGAACTTATATGACCGTATTAACTCTGAATTGTGCCTTTGATTAACTTTATGTGAGGATATTATTCTTAATTGCTATATAATGATGAAACTTGCATGAGTGACGTGCTTCGTAGTTGTGTGCATTAAATATGAACGAGTTAGTGTGAAATTTAGTTATGTTCTTGTATGTTAAACGATATCATCGTGTCGCATGTGCATTCATTTCATGTTCACTGGAGTTCATAGTTGTGGTCACTGCCCTGAAATTCATTCACGTTATATGCTAGAGACTAGCAAAACATTAGTTGGGGGTGTGATTATGCGCTAAAACTGCATAATTAGGCATCTTAATTCGGTCATTAGGGTTTATATTTTTAATTAAAATGCCTAATTACTCTCAATATTTTAAAAAAGTATCATATTTATGATTTTTAAGTTTTATTGAACAATTTATGAATTTTTGGAAATTTTTTATTGTAGGAAATTTCTCGTGAGCTAAAACCGGCACTAGTCCTTAATTCATGTATAACTTTCTTGTTCGAGCTTCGATCAACACAATTCAAATTTCTAGAGAAAGAAGAGAGGATTAGCTACAACTTATGTGTTTTGTGTTTTGAGAGAAACGGGCTCCAAGAAGGTCAAAATTGGCCATGATCGTGGAGATAAAAAAGAAAAGGAAAAAAAAAGAAAAAAATATATATTAAAACAATTGATGTGACCCGGCTATGCAAGTCGGGCTGGGTCAAGTTGCTAGGTCTTCAAAATGGGTCTAGGGCAGCTACTCTCCCCCTCTCCTTTATATCCCTCCTTCTTCTCACCTGCGCAGAGTGCCCATGACACCCTCTCTTTCCCTTTCCTTTCTCTTCCCTTCTCTTCTCTCCCTTTCTCTTCTTTCTTTTCCTGTTTTTTTTTTCTCTTTCTCTGTTCTTCTCTATCTCGTTCTCTTACCCTTTCAGTTTTTCCTTCGACTCTCTTTCTCTTCTCACTCTTTCCTTCTTCCCCTATTGTTCCTCTTTCTCTTTTACTTTCCCCCTATCTCTTCGGCCTTCCTCTGTTTTCTTGCAGCAGCCTTTTGCCACCAGCCGAGCCCCTCTACCTCTCGACCACTTCTCCAGTAGCCTTTTGCAGTCCACAGACCCAAGCACCACAAAGCCTTCTTGCTATCACAGCCCACATAAGCTGCTAGCCGAGGTAGCCATCACAAAACTCCAGGCCACCCGAGCACACTTGTTGAAGCTCCACCCGAGACCAGGCCAAACCAGCAATCCAAAGACCTCTATAGCTCTAACCGAGGTAGCCATTGCAGAATAGAGCAGCCACCTTGAGCACTCCCACAACCACAACAACTCTCTCTCTCTCTCTCTTTTCTCTTTCTCTCTCTTTTCTTTCTTCTTTTCTATTCTTTCTTTTATTGCCACTGAATATGTCTTTTTAATTTATTTAGTTAGTTAATTAGAGTTTTTGAAAAACTTATTTAAAAAATTGTTAAGTACTTTTAATTTGTTATATTGAAGTTTAGTTCTTATTTATTTATGTTTCTCTTAGTTAGTGTTATTATTAGATTGGAAAATTTTAATTTAGTTTCTTTTATTTATTTATCATTCCTTTAATTTTAATTCCATTTTATTTCTTAAAAAGATAATAAATAAAAGAAAAAAAAAGAATAAAATATAAAAGAAAAAAAGAAAAAAAGGTGTTCTTGTTTTGAAGTTTTTCTAAAAATTTAATCATTTTGTTGAAGTTTGGTGTAGTTAGGGTCAGTTTTGTCAAAGTTTGTGTTTTTACTGTGTTTCGTTATCATTCAAGTGTTATATTTTTATTATGTTTGCATTTTGGTTCAACATCGTGATTTGATTAAAGGTTCGGTTTTTAGTGTGTGTTTGAATTTGATTGAGTTTCCATTACCTGTTTTAATTCCATGTTCAAAGTTACCATCTTTAGTTAAAGCGTGTTTCGATGTTTCCTTGAGTAGACTAGGGTTTCCATTCTGCCTCTTTAATTCAATGCATGCTAAGTTTAGGGTTTTAATTTGCGTGTTTATTTAATTGTCAAAATAAGTCTCCACAATCTTGAAAATACCGAATCTGAACTAATTTCAGTACCCTTTTAATTTCGATTGGAAAAACTTGAAATTTGAAATTAAACGCATTCCCTGAGGTGACGATCTAGCCCTTGGGCTGAATATTACACAATGTAACTCCTATACTTGGGATAGATTCCGAGCTGCTCATTTATCGAGTGAGTCAGGGATCAAGCCTAGCGTCGTGTTGCCAGGTAGAGTTAGATAGTAGACAGTCTTTGTCAGAGCTGGTGAGATTTTACGTAATGTCTGTCTTTTGGGGATTGTATATGTAGCAAATTATGTTTTTGGTTATGTATGGATGTTTATGGGAATCAGTTAGAGACTCTAGTAAGTTTTTTTATTAGAAGATGTATGTTTTCCACTGTGTATGTTTATGCAGTTTAGTATGGAACACCAGTTTTTCCCTTGTTTGGGCAGGTTGCATTTGTATGGTATCAGAGAGATATATGTATGTATGTATGTATGTATGTATGTTTAGTGGCACTCCGGGCCCACCGAGAGGGTCAGGGTGCTACATTTTCAGTGGTGTGGACTACATTTTTTGGTAACAAAGGATGCGCATTTACCTTCAAAAAATTGATTGGAAGGTGTGGATAGTGGTATCTAGACGAAATTATATTCCCATGAAAAATATAGAGGAGGCTAGAGTACCTAAGACTGAGGATGAATACACTGATGATGACATAAAAGCAATAAATGTAAATGCAACTATTAGGAATAATTTATATTGTGCATTTGATGCAAATGAAGTCAACAGGGTTATGGCATGCACAACAGCTAAGGTAATATGGGATAAATTAGAGATTACTTATGCGGGCACTAGAGATGTTAAGAATGGTCGAATTGACATGTTGACTAGTGAGTACGAGGCATTGAGGATGAACACTAGTGAATCCATATAGAGCATGTACACTTGTTTCACTCACATCACTAACTCATTACATGCATTAGGCAAAACATGTCCCACATATGAAATGATTAGGAAAATTCTTAAGGGATTGCCATCTGCTTAGGAAGCAAAGGCTATTGCTATAGATGAGGGTAAAGACTTAAAGGCAATGACTCTAGATGAACTAATAGGGTCACTTATCACATACGAGATGGCAATTAATGAGAGATTGAATGAGCAAGATAGAGTAAAGAAGGCAACTTCCTTAAAGATATCTGCTAACACCTCTAGTGAATATAGTGAACCAGAATCAAGAGAAGATATGACTATGCTTACCTATTAATTCAGTAAGTTCTTTAGAAAGAATAGTAGACTATATAGAAGATTCTAGAGCTCGGTATCTGCAAAGGGAGAATCAAGAAAAAGAAAAGAAAAATCAAATGCTCCCACATGCTACAACTGTAACAAATTCGGGCATATCAAACTAGACTGCCCACTGTTGAAAAAGGAATCAAGGAAAAGAAAGAAAGCAATGAAAGCCAACACAACATGGGACAAAAATAATAGCAGCGATTCAGACACGAACTCTAGTGACTCTGAGGTTGCTAACTTGTGCTTGATGGCACACAATGATGAGGTACTATCATCTTGCTCCTTATCTTCTTACTATTCTGATGACGATTCTGATTCTAACAGCATGCCTACATACAAGGAACTGCAGTATGAATATATTAGTGTCTCTAAATTGTTAAATAAAATTACCAAGGAAAATGATGTTTTGAAAAACAAATGTGAAAATTGGTCAAAACTTTTTGAAATTGGAAAGAAGCCCCATGACGCATCTCTTAAAGAAAAGAATTTAAAATTATTGAGCTTGAAAGAAAATTAAAGGACAACTCCAAAATTATCTATAATTTTATAGAGGGCTAGAACAATTTTGAAAAACTTCTTAGGGCCCAAAGAAATTCTCTTGGTAAAGAAGGTCTCGACTTTAATGGAATTGAAAACATAAGGCGAAATGATCTTTATTTGGGACATTTTACTTGTAAATCAAAACCCCACGTTCCACCTAAAGAATCATTCAGGCAAATGACTTGTTTTAAATGCAAATAGAATGGTCATATTCAATTTGACTATCCATTTAGAAATCGAAATGTGAAAATTAAGAAAGTATGTAGAGTCAAAGGGGAACCAAGAACTAACTCCTTTGGACACAACTGAATTTGGGGACCAGCATCAGTTACGTAAATATTTTTATAGGTGTGCTTAAGGTCATCCTCATCTAAGGACAAGTGGTATATGGATAGTGGCTTTTCACAACATATGACTGGCGACAAGGCCAAGTTCGTGTCCATTGCTCCCAAGGAAGGGGGGTTCGTGACCTTCGGGGACAATGCAAAGGGCAGAATCATCATAGTAGGTAAGGTTGGTAAGGAACCTTCCCTTATTATTGATAATGTCTTAGTAATTTATGGTTTAAAACATAACCTACGGAGTATATGTCAATTGTGTGATAAAGGTTATAGAGTTTCCTTTGAAAGTGGCCAATGCATTGTTGAAAATAAATCTGATAACAAAATTCTTTTTACTGCTGATCGTCATGAAAATGTTTACACCACTAGTTTTGATAACTTAACTTCACAACATGTAACATGTTTTTTTGCTATAAATGAAGCAAGTTGGTTGTGGCGTAGGCATCTAGGGCATGCTAGCATGGATCTACTATCAAAACTTGTGAAAAAGGATCTTGTTAAAGGCTTACCAAAAACACCTTTAGTGAAAAATAAAATTTGTGATGCATGTCAAATGGAAAAGAAAATGAGATCTATTTTTAAAATAGAAAATCATATCTACTACTAGGCCACTTGAAATGCTGCACTTAGACTTATTCTGTCCTAATCAAGTTCAGAGTCTAGGAGGAAAATTGTATGCATTTTTAACTGTAGATGACTATTCTAGATTCACATGGGTACTATTTCTTACACATAAAGATGAATCATGTGACCAATTCACTAAACTTTGTAAAATAATCCAAAATGAAAAGGGGTACAAAATTACACACATTAGGAGTGATAGGGGGACTGAATTTAAAAATGAAGGCATAGAGAACTACTGTGACTTAGAGGCCATATCTCAAAATATCTTTGCACCTAGGACCCCACAGCAAAACAGTGTTGTTGAAAGAAAGAATAGGTCCTTGCAAGAAATGGGTATAACAATGCTTAATGAACATAAATTACCCAAATATTTCTGGGCTGAAGCAGTGAGCACTGCTTGCTATGTAATGAACATAAATTTGATCAGACCCTCTTTTAATAAAACTCCTTATGAATTATGGAATAGCCACAGACCAAACATCTCTTGTTTTCATATCTTTGGCTGTAAATGCTTTGTGCTTAGGGATAATGAGCACCTAGGAAAGTTTGACTTGAAATCTGATGAAAGAATTGTTCTAGGTTACTCATTTGAAAGCAAGGCTTATCAGGTATTTAATAAAAGAACCTTAACTGATATTGAGTCCATCCATGTAGTTTTTGATGAATCTAATCCTTTTTCTAAAAAAGCTGATGAAGATGATATTGAAATTAGATCAAGATTAGAGAAGCTCTCCATTGAAAATAATGTAGATAAGAATTCACAAATTAATGATAAATCAATTGAAGATAATAAAGCTAAAAATGAAGTTCATGAATTACCTAGATACTGGAAATTCATTATAAACAATCCTTTGGAACAAATCATAGGTGAACCCTCACATAGAGTTGCCACACGTTCTTCCTTAAGAAACCTGGTTAGTCACTTTGCATTTTTATCTCAGGAAGAACCTAAAAATATTAATGAAGCTATAGAGGATGAATCATGGATACTCTCTATACAAAAAGAGCTAAATCAATTTGAAAGAAATAAAGTCTGGCCCCTAGTTGCTAGACTTGATGATCACACTATTATTGGAACCAAATGGGTTTATAGAAACAAAAAGGATGACAATGGAGTAGTGACTAGAAACAAAGTTAGGTTACTAGGCCAAGGGTACAATCAAGAGGAAGGAATCGACTTTAAGGAAACATATGCTCTTGTGGCTAGGATGGAAGCAATTCACATGTTGCTTGCATATGCCGCTTGTGAGGATTTTAGATTATGTCAAATGGATGTTGAAAGTGCCTTTTTAAATGGCTATACAAATGAGGAGGTCTATGTAGAACAACCACCAGGATTTGAAAACCATAAATATCTTAATCATGTATATGGATTGTCGAGAGCCTTGTATGGATTGAAATAACCTCCTAGAGCTTGGTATGAGAGGCTTAACGATTTTCTTCTAGAAAATGGATTTACCAGAGGCAAGATTGACACTACATTTTTCATTCAATCTAAAAATGATCACATGCTCCTTGTGCAAATATATATTGATGATATTATCTTTGGAGCTACAAATGATGAATTGTGCAATGAGTTTTCCAAATGCGTGCAAAACGAATTTGAAATGAGCATGATGGGTGAACTAAGCTTCTTCCTAGGACTTTAGATTAAACAAGCCAAACATGAGACTTTCATATGCAAATCAAAATATGTTAGTGTTGACCCTATGGGTTATACCTTGTTTCGATGATAACAAATACTCAGGTATTTAATGGTTGTTGAATTTGTGTGCTGGTTCTCATAATGGGATGCGGCAACCTGAAGAGAAGTGAAGACCCCGACACATTTATTATTTGTTGTAATTTTAATGGGTCTATAATAATTTCATTTATATCAATCTGTAATAATTTCTGCATGTCATGCATGTAGGTATATGTAAGCTTAAAGTGACCGTAAAATGACCATAGGGACAGAATGGCTTTAGGACACCCTTTGGTCGACCGATGCTGGATTTTTGGGACTATTGCAAAACGACCTCGATAAAGACCCTAGTATGACTTTAGGTCCTAACACTCATACACATATCGTATAAAATATAGGAGTGTTAAAAATATGCTTAAATTGAATATTTATAAGGAATTTGAGAAAGCTCGGGTGACCGAACCCTAGGTGAACAAATCACCTCGGGCGCTTGAACTGTTGAGAAGTCAATAGTTTTACCAGGCTTCAGGCGACTGAGCCTATTTTGTGCACATCGCCCTCGGAAGCCCAAACCCTTTGAAAGGGACATTCAACCAACTCAGGCGACCGACCTTTTTAGTTCAAATCAAGCCTCAGGCAACCGAACACATGAGTTCAAGCTACCGAACCTCTGACCGGGCACCCAAAAGTTTGAAGCAAAACTCTATGTCTTTGATATGGGCCACCAAACCTGAACTTGGGCTATCGAACCTATTTAAAGACCTTTATTCATTGCGTCTATTCGGGCGACCGAACCTCGATTTAGCCACCCAAACCTCAGCGAGTTAAAAATATTTTAACCATGGTAAATTTGGGTAAGTTGGGTTAATTGTGTTTAAACTATTTGAAACTTTTTTAAGAATACCCAATAGGTCCCAAACGGTTATATTTTTAACCTTGTCTATATATATGGGTTCATTTGTGAGGATTAGTGTGAGATTAGCATAAAATCATTAACAAAATCCTCTCTACTTTAAAATCCTATTCTTGTGCAAATACTCTCAAATTTCTATTCCCTTGATACATTCTAGAATTGTGAGAGGATATTGGTTGTGCTACTATTGCTAATACTCCTAGTGTGCTTTTATGATTGAGGTATTGTTTTTGGGGAGTTTAGCTTAGGTTTATCCCACAGATTTTCATGCTATAAATCTTGTGTTGGGATAACCTAGTAAGCTTAGGATATTTGCATCTGTGTTGCAAGTGTCCAATAGCTTGGTTTTTGTTGTGCAAATATTTTTCAAACAAGTAAAACATTTTCAAACTAGTATTGTGCATATTTCATTGCAGAAAATCATTTTGAACTAGTTTGACTATCTGATCCATATCTTTAGAATATTGATTTGTGCTTTGATTAAATTCCAAGGTATTGTTTGTTTAGAACACTCTTGAGCATATTAGCGATCATATCTTGTTGAGTGTGGTTTGTACAAAAATACACATCACTGAGCTTACATTTACCTACATTGTTGATGTGTATGTGATTTATTAAGTATACTGCACATACTGGGGTACACATATGCTTTACATGAAAGCATAATCATTGTACCATTTGATTGTATTTCAAATACTGTTGTATTTCTAGGTACGGGCCTAAAGAGGGAGACTAGCCCTTTGAAATAGTTTTGGACTGGCTTAGACCCAGTTAGGAAAGCTAGGTGCTCCACCCTGGTAAGGCGTATTAGTTGCGGTCAACCCCTTAATTGACCTGGTTAAGGTTGAGGTCAGCCTTGTGGTAATTGACCTGGTTGTATTAGGTGCCGCTCCACCCGTTAGGTGAGCCATTAGTGGAATCCTCGGACTTGCAAGCTAGAGGCGGGGACGTAAGCACAGTTGGCCAAACCCTGATAACATATCATGTGTCTATTTATATTTTTGCACATGTATGTTATGATGTGAATGATTGCGCATAATTTAAATTTCCGCATCTTATATTATCTGTGCATTTGGGATTGTATAGAAAGACCCTAGGTTACCAAATCACATTGACTTATAACTTAACCTAGGAGAAAAGTTTAAAATTCCAATTCACCCCCCCCCTCTTGGGAATACACCAAAGCTAATAGTTAGGGACTTGCTCAAGAAAGTTAATATGGAAGATGGTAAAATTCTAGGAACTCCTATGAGCTCTTCCACTAAACTTGACAAAGATGAGCAAGATATTCTTGTTGATGTCAAACTTTATCGTGGCTTGATTGGTAGTCTCTTGTATCTTATAGCTAGTAGGCTGATATTATGTTTAGTGTTTGTATATGTGCTAGATTTTAGGCTGCATCTAAGGAGTTTCACTTGTTAGAAGTTAAAAGGATACTTAGGTACCTTATTGGGACTATTGAATTAGGATTGCGCTACCCTAAGCATACTTCATTTGAGATTGTTAGTTACACGGATGCTGACTATGCAGGTAGAAAAGTAGATCAAAAAAGTACTAACGACACTTGTCATTACTTAGGACAATCTCTACTTTCTTGGTTCTCCAAGAAACAAAACTCAGTTGCCTTATCCACAACCAAAGCTGAATATATTGCGGTTGGAAGTGGTTGTGCTCCAACGCTTTATATGAAGTAATGACTCATGGATTTTGGTTTGCACTATGACACGATTCTAATCAAATGTGATAACACTAGTGCAATCAATATCTCAAAGAATCCCATCTCACATTCACAAACTAAACACATTGAAATTAGACCTCATTTTATTCGTGATCATGTGCAAAAGGGAGATGTGGCACTTGAGTTTGTGTGCACTAATGAACAATGGGTTGACATATTCACAAAACCTCTTCAGGAGGATAGATTTATACAGATTAGACATGAATTAAGTCTAATGCACAACAGAGATGCCACCTAGAAGTATAATTGAGTGCATAAATTGAGGGGGAGCCACTTAACTTAGAAAAATTTGGCTCTGAAAATTTAAACATTCTCTCACATCAATTATTTATACAGTTCATACTTTGTGAGATCACCTATGTTATCCATTTTGCACTACATGATTATACTATCTTTTGGATGTTGGAAGTAATGTGTTTATTGTATAAACTGCTTTGATCCCTACTGGACTGCTTGAGCTGATTGATGTGGAATTTTGTAAACTATTTGTTCAAATCATTTAGGTATTTTATTTACAGATTTTTTTTTTTTTTGGGAAATGATCTACTTTCAAACGACATGCTGCCAAAATTTCTAAAAATCTTCCCAAAACTATATCTTGTAGTTGAAAGACCATTATCCATTGCATGCTTATAAGCCTCTGTCTAAGGTTATTTTCAAATGATTATATCTTTTCTACCTTAGCCCTTTTTCTGATGCCAAAAGAAGGAGAAGTATACAAAACTGGGTAAATCAAATAAATCAAATTGGGTTGTGCTATAACTATCAAAAATTTAAAAATTGCATAATGAATTTTTTGAGTGTCTTTCTTCCATATATGCTTGAGTTTTATTATGATTATGCATATTCTCAGGGGGAGCCTACTAGGCTTTTCCCACTTTTGCTTATTGTATTTATCATCATCAAAAAGGGGGAGAATATTGACACTATGAGTCCTTCCCATTTTGATTATGACAATTCCAATGGTTCTTACCTGTGCACTGAGTTCTTTGAACAGGATCATCCGTTGCATGCACTAAGGGTAGGAACACAAGAAGGCCATAAGGAATGCGGCCACATCAACTATGACATTTGAAGAGCAAAGAGGCCAAAGAACCAAAAAAAAAAAAAAAATGAAGATCATTTATTTATTGCAAATTGAATTCTTATTTTGGGTATGTAATATTAAAATGATTTGTAATAATAGATGCATTGCATGCATAATAGGTAAAATATGCTCAATGGCTATAGATTGACCTTACGACCCCATGCACATAAATGAAAAATCCCTTAAGCTGAAAATGTCACATTTATACAAATAGGGATAAAATTTAGGGTCAAATTTATGTTTGTAAATAGCCCCGGTCGACCGAACCAAACTAGTAATAACTAGCTTGGTCAACTGAACACTTTGATGGCTAAAAAGTCAAAGTGTTGACTAAGCCTTGGTCGACTGAACCCCGGGCAGTGTAAAAGCCTTGGTTGACCGAACTGGTCAAAAGTCAACATGTTGACTTCACGTGGCCGACTGTTCTAAAATGAACGTATTGTCCTAGGTTGACCGAACTGAAATGTGTTTGTTCCCCAACTTTTCGGCCAACCAAATGTGTAGTTCATTTTGGCCATGGTCGACCGAACCTAGATGAGCGGTCAACCGAACCTTAGCCATGGTCGACCGTACCTAGGAAGGGTTCAAAATTGCCTTGAGACGATTGACCATTTCTGTAGTTCAAAATTGCCACGGTCGATCGAACTTAGTAATAAAGTTGACTGAAACTTTAAAATGGTTGACCGAACCTCTCAGGTTGGCGAATTTTTTTACCGAGGTTAAATTGGGTTATTTTTTATTAAACATAATTACACATTTCAAAAATACCCATTGAGTCCCAAATAGTTATAATTTTTGGAGTGTCTATATATACTCTTTCATTTGTTTGATTAGCATCAATTTAGAAAACATCATTAGCAAAAATCCTTCGAATTTTTGAATGCTCATTTTTCTCACCCAAGCTTACAAATCTCATTCTTACTCATCCTTCTTGTTAAAATACTTTGGCAAGAGTGTTTTAAAGTTCTTTCATATAAGCTTACACTCTCATATTCTCTGGTTGTTATTGATTTTTATTGAGAGTAAGCTTGAGTTTTCCCTTGTGATTTAATTCATAAGTTTTCTTTGGGAAAAGTCTCTAGGGCTTGTGAGTCTTGTATTCTTGTTGCAAGATTCAAGAGCTTGTCTTGTGCTTTTAGTAAAACATTTTTGACAAGCTAGAAATCCAAATATCTCTTATACTTAATACTTGATAAATTATTTTTGAGATATTTGTTCGTGTTTTTAAAATCTTTGAAACCATATTTGTGATTGATATATAAATACATATATATTGTTTCAATGAATCTATCATAACACACTCTCACATATTACTTACTATATTTGCATTACCTTGAGAGTAGTTACATTAATATTCATTGAGCTTATAAATCCTATCATATTGAAGTGCATTGATTGTATTGGTACATATTTGCTTATTGGAGAAGCACGTATATTGTACACGAAAATTTATATTTCATTATTAGTTATATTCTAGGCGTGGCTTGAGGGGGTGTTGATCTAACCCGTAAGGATTGGTTGTAAAGGTTGGGGTCAGCACTACTAATTTGACCTAGGGTTTCCCTTTCCCAGGAAGGAAAGATGTTGTATCCAGTGTTGCTCCACTTGCAAGTGAGCTTTAGTGGAATTGTCGAGCTTGCGAGCTAGAGGCGGGGACGTTGGCACTTTTGCCGAACCTCGATAACACATATGGTGTCATATTTACTTTATCTACTTTGCTATATTATGCTTGCTTGTTTAAATTTATCTGGAGTAAATTAATTGTAGTTGCATCTATCTGTTTATGTTTTAAATGCTCTATAGTGACTCTAAGTTTGTGAAATACAGCTGCTGGTTAATTGACCTAGAAAGAAATTTAAAAAAAAAATCCAATTCACCCCCCCTCTTGAGATTACACTAAAGTCAACAAAGGGTGCATTTGGTGAGTGAAACTTCATTCAGATCTTGTGAATTAGGAAGATACCAAAAGGGCATACAAACTCAAAAACATATATAATTTATTGGAAGAGACCTAGATGGCATACCAACTTAGAAACATATATAATTTATTGTAGCTCACATTGGAAAAGTAATCCTCCCATTATTTGTAGGCATTATGGAAATGTAATGAACCCCTTTCCCTGTAAAAGGCTCACTCCCATCGATTTACAAAATTAAACTCTCACTAGAAACCCTAAAAGTGAATGCTAGTTGTGGAGAGAAGAAAACTTAAATAACTTTATAATAAAATAAGAAGCAGCTACCATCTTATTGTTGCATTACTTCTTATCCTAATTTAAGTACTGGAAAAGGTGGCCGTTGGGGGTCTTGAGTACAAAATTCCTTTTTTCTTTGATTATTAGTGATCATCGATGAACTATAGACATGAAGCTGGTCAAAAGATATTTGCCAATGATTGTACATAGATCTCATTACTTATTTTTATAAACACTTACTCATTAATTATAGTTCTATACCATGATAGATTGTCGTAATTGTGACATATGTTTGTACCTTAAAAAGATGCATATTTTTCATATAAATTTGAGATTAATCTTTAATTGTTATAATTTGATCTAAGGCTATTAAAATAATTTTTAACAAAATTCAATTGGTCAAAAGGAAATCGATGTTCATATATTATATTTGGATAGTGTATGTTCTACTTATAATAAGGTTTTCATCAAAGCATTCGTTAATTATATGCATGTGTTCATTGAAGCTTAAACCTATTTGAGAATCGTTACTATACATTCATACGTCTTATCATAAATTTGAGGCAAATAAATTAATGTTGAATTGATTGTTAATCATACTATATAGATTAATAATCAATTGAACATGTTAATTATTTGTTTCATTTACGATTAGTCATGTCTGTATTTTAACCATTCTTGAATTGTCCAATGTCTGGACAATTTAGGAATGTGTATTTTTATTGTTGTCATCATTCACACTTTGTTTATTCTCAATACATATTTCAATAACGTCTCTTCTTATGTTCTCTAAGTGCATATTGGGGTATCGTGACAAATTATTAGTGAAAAACTAACAACATGTTTACTCCCCCCCCCCCCCCATCTCGTGTACTTGGAGAACAATGAGAAGATGCTACCAAAATTTAGAATGAGTATGATCAAGGAATTTGAGTGACTAACTACAATGTAAATACCTATTATGAACATGCATAAGAGTTGGATGAAGGCTCGGGGTAGATTTTTTCCAGAATACATAAAATGTGTACATGATTTCATATATTTTTCTCGTTCTTATGCCGAAAAATCTAGTAGAATAGGGTGTCCTTATAAGAAATGCTAGAACATAATATTTTGTCACATTAATTTGGTTTTAAAACATTTATTAGACTATGGAATGGACAAATGCTACACAAGATGAGTGTTTCATAGTGAAAATTATAAAATTTTGAGTGATGATAATGAAGATGAAGATGAAGGGTCCAATATAGGAGGTGGTGATACACATTCAGATGGGTTAATCGAAATGTTAGGTGACTTGCAAAGGGGGATCATAGTAGAAACTGAGGAGGGTAATTTATCACTAGTAAGTTAGATTAATTTGGTAAAACATTTGCTAATATTATGAGCGATGCATGTGTGCAACTTTATCTAAATTGTAAATTTTTTTCAAAATTAGAGTTGTTGATAAAGTTACTTCATTTAAAGACAATGCATCATTAGCATTAAATATGGATTTGAAGCAAATTAATGTGGCATTTCCTGATGGTAAAACACTTCCAAAGTATTTTTATGAGGCTAAGGAATACAACCATAACTTGGGTCTTGGTTACACTCCAACATATGCCTGTTGGTATGATTGTGCACTTTCTTATGGTGAATTTGAAAATGTAAACAAGTGTCCATAATGTGGTAAACTAAGGTGTAAAACTAATCACAAGAATGGTAAAAAGATCCCTTAAAAGATTTTGTGATATTGTATGTTGGGGATGTCGCTTATATTCTGAGTGGAATGTATGTGTATATACCAGGGAATGCACCGTGAAACAAGGGACCTAGAGAGAGATGCAGGGTGGAGGCATGAGGGAAAACCGTTAATTGTTTGGGGTGTAACCATAGACAGTTTTAGGTTGTGCTGTAGGGGGAATCTTCTCGGTTTTGAACTATTGACTATTTGGCCTAAACAGTCGACAGTTTCACTTGCAAATATCACAAATTTTTGAATCTAAGATCAGAAGATTGAGAGTTTTTGGAGGAATTTCCTCTAGGCAAATCGCTACATAAGTGTTTTAGATAAACTATATGTAAGAACCCGACTTGAGATAAGCGTATTAAATAAATAAGGAAAAGAGAAGGAAAGTTTAAAAGGTAAAAATATGTAGGGCTTATCAACGTGGCTTCTGTGCTCGTCGACAAAGCATCTTGTTTAGCTCAGCGATGAGATTCAGTAGCTCATCGACGAGGTGATGCCAAGAGATTTTGGGAAATCCTAAAGTCTCAAGCTCGTCGACAAACTTCCTTCTGTGGCCCATTGACAAGGATGTCGTCTCGTCGACGAGTCTGGCCGGGTCAACTTGTTTATAAATATCTTTTCACTTGCTTAATGAGGAAGAAACTCAATTCTCTCTCTCTCTCTCTCTCTCTCTCTATCTAAAACTCGAATCCTCCCTCTCTCTCTCTAGGATTTCAGACCGTCAATTGCCATATTCTACGATATGACATTACCACATGGATCGGGAGAGGAATCTTTACGTTTATAGCGGATCAGAAATTTGTTTTGAGGATTTTTGGGTTTTGACCCAAAACCGAGGGAAGGGTCCAGTTTTAGTTTCATTTCAGTATATATGTAGTAGTAAGAACTGTAGTGAAGTATAGTTCTTGGATGTTTAGGTTTTGGGAACTCAGTTCATAGTTTTGGAGCCGCAGAGTTCGTATTTTGGTATTTGGGAAAAGGTAAGTGAATTCTGTTTATATCAGTTAATTTTGAAATTGGGATCGATAAACCTGGAGCATATGATCGTATGTATGTTTTGGCTACTTATTTGGAAAAATCTATCAGGTGAAAATGTGGGATTTTCGGGTTACAGTTTTTGGGAAAATTGTGAGTTTCGGGTATCATCTCTATTTCTATTGGAAAATTGTATATTGTATAAAACTGTAGTATTGTGATGATTGTACCTGTATTTGTATTAAACTGTATTTCTCGAACTGAAAACGATATGATTTGTGTATGCTCAAATAAGTGTGGAATGAACTGTTGTATGTAAAATGTTTTAGGTTTTGTAAAACAGCTAGAGGCGGCTAATTACCATACGCTGATGAGTATAGGAACATGAGTTCCAAAATTGTTCTAGGTTTTGTAAAGCAGCTAGGGGTGGCTAATTACCGTACGCTGCCGCCATGTCTCAGCTAATTACCATGGGCGAGAGTGTTTGGCTTTATATCTGAGGGTGTGAAATATCACCAGTTTGTTCCAACTGGTCACCAATGGGTGTGAGTGGACACCATACTGGCAAGGATAACATTGTGAGGCTTCGGTTATTATAGGGTATCGTGTGCTTGAGTATGACAACACTGACCGTATATTTGGTATTGTATCTACTAGAATTGAATTGTGAAAATACTATAACTGTATTGTGGTATGTTTTATGTTGGAATAACACTTGTATGCCACACACTGATATAACCTGCTTTCTTCCTTACTGAGAGGTGTGTCACCCCGAATATACAAATGTTTTTCAAGTCCTTCAGGTAGCTAAAAATAGCATCCCAGCGTCCGGAAGCGTGGGTGTCAGTTAGCTACGTTTAGTACCTGTGTAAGTTTGGGTTTTGTAATCGGGTTGTCAGTGTTGGGTTTTGTAGACACCCGGAGTATGTACTATATTTTGGGAACATATATTCCAGTTATGTAAAGACTCTGGTATGGTATGATGTATGTATAAAAAGAACATTTCCGTTGTGTATTTGATGTGTATGGACATGTATGTAATTGTGTATAGGGTTTACATGTACCCAACGAGGTGGGAACCTCATTCGGTATAGTATCATGCATGTTTTAAATGATATAGAGATAGGTTAGGTTACTAATATCACACCTAGGATCCGGGGCGTGACAACATGGTATCAGAGAAAAATTAGGTTGTTAGGTCTTGTAGACTTGGTTAGGCGTAGTTTTGTGTACATACCAGAGTATAAGATGTAGGAAATGGGTAGAGTAGGTCAAGGGATGTTTTTTTTTCTAGAAGGGGACTCATTGGTGGTGTTTTGTGTTTTTCTTGGAATGACGATTTCAGTAAAATCACGGCAAACCATTGATTGCTTCGTGTCGGCGTGGTAGGACAGACCTGGATCTGTGAGAGTAGTAGTTAACATGATTAGTTTTCAATGATTGTGTTAACTGTGTATGATATAGGGAGTCTAACCGATTCCTATCCTTTTTTCAAAATGGAGCCCAAGGATAACAACTTGGATAGTAGTTCTGAGGGGACTGTGAGTGATGGGTCTTCTTCCATGCCTCGGGGTTTAACGAGGCAGGTTATGCAAGAGATCGGGCGAACTGTTAAAAGAGAGGAGCATTCTCCTACTGCCACGGGTTGTAACATAGAGAGGTTCACCCGCATGCACCCTCTAACGTTTATGGGAGGACTTGATCCGATAGTGGCAGAGAATTGGGTGCAAAAGACCGAGAAGATATTGGAAGTTTTGCACTGCATCGACCAGCAGAAGGTTCTCTATTCTACCTTTCACTTGGCAGGAGAAGTGAAGAGATGGTGGACGGCGGTGAGTCTGCTTGAGAAGCAGAGAGTTGGTTCATCTGGTATGACTTGGAGCCATTTCAAGGAGGTATTTTTCGAGAGATACTTATCGGCTTCCAGTCATGAATGCTTTAAATTACATGGATGCTTTATAAAACTCTGAATTCTAAGTGTTTGGTTGTTAAATAGACTGGAAGATAATTTGTTTTGATTTGATCAGCATTGATTGCGGAAACTAAAAGGGACTACGTTGGTTAATCATCCTTAACTTATTGAACTGAAAGTTTATTTAAAAGCTGAACATTGGGAAGAAGTGTGAATGTTGTGTTGATTGAGAAAGCTAATCCATTTTCAAAGGGATTGCTTTAACAACAGGGTTGCACACAAGCTAAGAATTTTTATTAAGTTGCAACATATATATTGATTGAATTTTTATGATTGTTTGGTTTGAATATTGGGCTTGATTGATTGGTTTGGTTGAATAATTGATTACTTGTTTGGTTAAGCAATGGTGTTGTGGATTAAAAGAACTAAGTTCTTGTGTGATTAGTAAATTAAACAAAAAAGTCAAGAATTGGTTAAGAAAAATAAACGGATGTCTCCAAAGGAATTGAAAGAAATTTTTAAAATCCAATTCACCCCCCTCTTAGGACTACACCTTGCTTCTCACCTATCACCACGTTCCCAGCATGTTCCGCATCTGTTTAATTAATCTTGGAATATTAACTTGTTTAACTTTGAAAAATATGTTCCAAGACTTTAAAACTTAGGTCTCTAAGTCTCTTTGCCTAATGAGCTTCAAAATGGAAAACCATACTTGAATCATATTTGAAGTACTTACAATACTTGTCCTAAAAACTGGTTTGATTCTTCTTTGCTTTGAGTTCTCTTTATTGTTGAGTTTCAATGATCCTGAATTTGATGTGAGCTTTCAATTTTTTATCTCTCTTGATCTTTCATCACTAATTCAGATTTTGTGGTTCATTGATCTTTGAGCTTTCCAAGTTGATCACTTGAGCTTTTATTCTTGAAGTTTTTTCTTTAATATCAATGCTCTCATGATCTTCAAGTTTTAATCCATGCCTTAAGCTTGATATAATCATCGAGTCCTGAAAAAATATCACTAAACAAAGCATGTTAAATTCTACTTCTTTGTTAGCATCAAAACAAGATGTTAAGTCATGTAAGGCCAATAATCTCCCTCATTTTTTATGATGACAAACAAGAAGCAAAAATTGGAGTGAGCCTTAAAAAGACTCCCCCTTTCAATAAGCATCATCTTAACAATATTCGTAAGATCAATATTAATTTCAAAACTCTTTTACAATCATGCTCATCACTTTATTCTACAATCATGCTTATCACTTCATTCAAGTTCAAGTTTATCAAACAATATCAAATACTTCTCCTCTTTTTGATATATATTATGTTCATGCTCAATTTTTGCAATACCATGCTCAATTTTTACTTAAAACTTCTCCCCCTTCTGACATCAATCAAAAAGAGAAAAAAATTATTAAGTTCAAATAAAATAACATTTTGAGCATATCATCAAACATGCATATCAAACATATGAATACATTCAATTTATTATTTTTCAATATAGCATGTGTAGTGTGTTTTAATAGTCATGTATATGAGTTGTAACATCTTTACTAATAGCTTTTTTCCCCTTTGACATTATTCATGATACCAATTGTTGATTTTATGATACCAATTTAAAATTTAATTCATGATATCAATTTAAAATTTTATTATTCCATGATACCAATTGATTAATAGGGAAACAATCATAATATAAGCAACAAGTCATAACACTCCCCCTGAATTCAATACATTCAATTTTGTTACCAATTTTGCTTTTATCATCCCATGTTTCAAAACATTGATTCACATCATGTATCAAATATCAAGATCATGCCAATATCATCAACGCCATAGCATGTTCATAGATATAATCATGGTTGTCATGCCAAAAAAAAAAAAAACAAATTGAACTTTTAGATTGTGATACCAAGTGAGCTTTTAAATTTTGATATCAATTAAAATATTCAAGGATACCAAAGTAATTTATAGATACCAAAGTCATTATCACATCATGCATAGCTCATGGATACAAATATAACTATTATATCTTTCATAGCTTATAGATATCAATATAAAGAGCAGTAAGTATATCCATATGATTCATCAATAGCATGAATGGTCAAGAATTAATCTCATATCAAAATTCATGCTTTTGCTCAATAATCTCATGCTCAAATTTTTAACATAGCGAGTCATAAATTATCAATATAGGTCAAGTCAAGTCAAGTCATACACATGTAGCATAGAGCATATCATATAGGCATGTAAGCATGTAGCGTATAGCCTTTCATTCTTAAATATCTTTTTCTTAATCAAGGTACTTATGTAATAATCTCAATTTGACATTTTTTGAATATTTTCTTAAGTTAAGCCTTGTAAAAATCATCCTATGATTTTGGCCAACAATGCCATTTTGAATTTGTTATAATAAGCTCTTAAACTCATCTTTAAGTTTTTTTTTTTTTTTTTTTTCAATTTGATACCAAATGACTTATTCCATGGAGTTTTTCATTTATGAACTAGTCTTTCATCTTGGTACCCATACTTTATTGGGTCTGGTTGGTTTAATAAAGGAAGTTTCCTTATTTCTCCATACTTGTTTAGTTTTCACACCCTTTCTTTTAAATGGACATTCAAACTTTAAATGTCCCTTTTTTCTTACATTGATAGCATATGGTATTAGTGTAAGCATTAGAAGATGTGCTAGCATAATCTTTGGATGCTTTTGAAAAATAACCCATGTAAAGATCTTTTTTCTTTTTATTTTCAACCCCATTAAATCCAATGCCTTCTTTATTTAAGGTCATCCTTTGTGAGCCTATCATTTTTTCAAAGTTTGTCTTTCCTTTTGTGAAGTTATAAATGATATTTTCTTTTTCTTTAATTTGATTTTTGAGATCATTTATCTCTATTTCTTTCTTGTCGTCAACCTTCTTTAGTGATTTCTCTAATTCTTGAGATAATTTTTTTATTTTATCCTCTAATTTAGAAATATATATATCTTTCTCATATACTATAGAGGATAGGGATCGAAGGTCTTTTATCATTTTATCATTTTTGCATTCTAATTCTTTGATTTTCAAGTATTTTTATTTTTCGGCAAGATTTTTATACTCTAATTCCTTTGTCATAGCTTCATTCTTACTTTCTAATTTCTTGATTTTTGAATCCTTTTCTCTTTCAGCAGTTCTAAGGGATTCTAACTCTTTCATTATACCTTCATTCTTATTTTTCAATGATGTGTTTTGTTTAATTACTTTAATTAGCATCTTATGAACTTTGAATAAATCATTTTGTAATTCATCATAAGATGGCATACACTCATCATTGGATTCATCACTACAAGAATTATTTAAAGATTCAGATGAGGAGTTTTCCTCATCGTCCCAAGCCATAAAACACGTATAGGCAACCTCTTGGTCACTTAATTCATTTTTTGAACTACTTGTACTCATGTTGTCCCAAGTAGTGGCTTTCATGTCCTTTTTGTTTTTCTTCTTAAACTCTTTCTTTAGTAATTGACATTTTGGTTTTATATGTCCAACTTTATTGCAATTATAACACGTAGGAGTTTTATTCTTTGATTTCTTGGTGCTAATATCGTCTTCTTATGATTCAGAGTCTTGGTTTCTTCTTTTAAATTTGTTTTTCCTTTTAAGGATTTTTGCAAGTTTCTTAGATATGAAGGCTAGTTCATCTTCATCCATTTCTTCATCACTACTAGAGTTTTCTTTGATACCAATTGAAAAGCAAGGTGTAGACCCAAGAGGGGGGGGGGGGGGATTGGATTTTAAAATTTTCTTTTATTTCCTTTGAAGACTTCTTTTTATTTCTCTTAAAAAATTCTAGACTTGTTTGTTTAATTTACCAATCACACAAGAGCTTAGTTCTTTTAATGCACAACACTATTGCTTAACCAAACAAGTAATCAATTATTCAACCAAACCAATCAATCAAGCCCAATATTCAAACCAAACAATCATAAAACATTCAATCAATATATACGTTGCAACTTAATAAAAATTCTCAGCTTGTGTGCAACCCTGTTGTTAAAGCAATCCCTTTGAAAATGAATTAGCTTTCTTAATCAACACAACATTCACACTTCTTCCCAATGTTAAGCTTTTAAATAAACTTTTAGTTTAATAAGTTAATGATGCAATCAATGCTGATCTAACCAAAACAAATTATCTTCCAGTCTATTTAACAACAAAACACTTAGAATTCAGAGTTTTATAAAGTATCCAAGCAATTTATAAACTTTGCTGAAAAGTAAAGAGTAAGGGAAAGAAAGAGTGAGACAGGGATTTTAACGAGGTTCGGCTTATATCCAACCTATATCCTCACCTTTGGAAAACGAAAGGCTTCACTAAACCTGTTCCTTTACCAGGTGGAACAAACCTTTACACACTCCTTTAGTAGGCTAGAGCCCGCCTCTCCAAATGATGTATCCTCGTTCGGTCACTCTTTAATTAGGCTAGAGCCTGCCTCTCTAAAAAATATCCCCTTGCTTAGCCAATGATCCAAACAATCATTGGAATCGTCAATCTACAAGATACAAACCAGATAGATGTACAAAGAATTGCTCCTCAAAGAACTGATTAGTACAGTTCAAAACTATATACTTCAATAAAATTCATAATACGAAATTCAGATTGAAGTGCTAGGAATTTTTCACTGTATGATTCTTTCAATGGATGAAAGAGTTTGATAGTTGAAGCACAATATCAGTGAGAAAATTAGCAACACTTCAGTAGACTTCGTGCAAGATGTAAGCAATAGAGAACTTTTGGAATTTCAGAATGCTTAAGAGAAAATTTGATTGCTGAATGGAATTCTTGGTTTTCAAATCAATGTATCTTGAGGGTATTTATAAATGTAGAAAATTATTTAATTTGTTCACCTATTTTTCTTGGAGTAGGGTCTAAGTTTTATATTAGTTTGAGCCTCAAGTAATTGAAATTTTAAAAATATGTTCATTGAGCATTTTAAAATTTTCCGCGAGACAGATGACTGTGTAGTCTCTGGTAATTGGATGTCGATGCTTTTCAGGTATAAACTTCACAAACAGTAAGGTGGTCATCACTTGTCATTAGGATGGTAGTCCTCTATAACTGAACAACTCAGTTTTTTTAAAACATTCAGAAGGGTGGCAGATGACTGACAAAACACACCCAGTCATCTCAGTTGTCATTGACAGTTGTCTGTCAAGTACTTGACAATCGTCTGTCAAGCTTCTGTCTACTTAATTTAAGTCCTTTAATATGCTAGATGACTGTCCATTGACAGTCAGTCCTCTGTCAACTAGTTGTTTGTCATTTCAAGATATTTTTTTCTCTCTTCTTTACTTAATTAATCTTGGAATATTAACTTGTTTAACTTTGAAAAATATGTTCCAAAACTTTGAAACTCAGGTCTCTAAGTCTCTTTGCCAAATGAGCTTCAAAATAAAAAATCATACTTGAATCATATTTGAAGTACTTACAAAGCTTGTCCTAAAAACTGATTTGATTTTTCTTTGCTTTGAGTTCTCTTTATTGCTGAGCTTCAATGATCCTGAATTTGATGTGAGCTTTCAATTCTTTATCTCTCTTGATCTTTCATCACTAATTTATATTTTGAGCTTCATTGATTTTGTGCTTTCCATGTTTATCACTTGAGCTTTTATTTTTGAATCTTTTTCTTTAATATCAATCCGCTCATGATCTTTATGTTTTAATCCATGCCTTAAGCTTGATATAATCATCCTTCTTTGAAATATAAGCTTTCATGAATTCTTTAACCTTGCATTCATCATTGAGTCCTGAAAAGACATCACTAGAAAAAGCATGTTAAGTTTCGCTTGTTTGGTAGCATCAAAACAAGATGTTAAGCCATGTAAGGCCAACAACAGGTACCATGTTCTTGCTTTCAAATAGAGCTATTGTTTTATTTGATTCGAGAGAAACCCAATCGTTTATATCTGCTAGTTTTATGAAACTGCGTGGGGTTGAAACTCAAGTGATGGATGAGTGGTCGTTTGTGACCACACCGATTGGGAGTGTAACGGTTTGTAGTAATATGTTGGGAAACTACCCAGTGGTTATTTAGGGAAGACTGCTACAGGGGAACCTAGTAGTGTACGACATGTGTGGATTTGACATCATACTTGGGATGGATTGGTTATTCTCTAGTTATGCGATGATTGATTGTCGTAGGAAGGTAGCAGTATTCAGAACTCCTGGGGAGCAAGAGTATGAGTTTGTGGGATCGTGTCTGCATTCAACGCCACAGATTCTATCAGCTATATAGGTGAGAAGGTTACTTTTGGAGGGTTGAAAGGGGTACATAGCTTACGTGAAGGAACCACCTCGAGATGATTTAAAACTTGAAGATATCTGAGTGGTTAACAAATTTCTGGATGTATTCCCAGAAGACTTACCCAGTTTACCTCCTAATCGTAAGGTGGAGTTTGCTATTGATTTGCTACTAGGTAAGGCACTGATTTCTAAAGCTCCATACCGGATGGTTCTAGCTGAACTTAAAGACTTGAAGAAGTAGTTATAGGAATTACTGGACAAGGGCTTTATCGGACCTAGTGTTTCACCTTGGGGAGCTCCAGTACTGTTTGTGAGGAAGAAGGATGGATCGATGTGAATGTGCATTGATTACCGCGAGATCAACAAGGTAACAGTCAAGAACCAATACCCGTTGCCTCATATAGATGATCTGTTTGACCAACTGCAGGGAATGCAAGTCTTTTCGAAGATTGACCTACGGTCAAGGTATCATCAGGTGAAAGTTAGGACGGAGGATGTTGCGAAAACTACTTTCTAAACCAGATACGGACACTACGAGTTTTTGGTCATGCCATTTGGGTTGACTAACACTCCAATGATATTTATGAACCTAATGAACAGGGTTTTCCATGAATACCTAGATCAATTTGTAGTGGTGTTTATCGACAATATTCTGGTATATTATAAGAGTTCGGAAGAGCATGGAAACCATCTGAGGCTTGTACTATAGGTCCTGTAAGAGAAGAAGTTGTATGCTAAGCTGAAGAAATCTGAGTTATGGCTAAGTTAGGTCATGTTTCTAAGCCATGTTGTGTCGAAGGGTGGTATCTTAGTCAATCCTAGTAAGATAGAAGCAATGGTTGACTGGATGAAGCCGAAGATCGTGCAGGATGTTTGGATACTGTTTGGGTATTACCGACGGTTCGTGGAGGGATTCTCTAAGTGATCTGGCCCTATGACATGGTTAATGAGGAAGGGTGTGAGTTTTGATTGGAACAATGAGTGCGAGCAGAGTTTCTAGGAGTTGAAACACCGATTGGTCAATGCTTTAGTTTTAACCATCCCATCTGGGGACGGTGGTTTTGTGATATATAGTGACACATCACTAAAGGGTTTGGGATGTGTGCTGATGCAACAAGGGAAAGTAATTACATATGCTTCTCGGTAACTCAGTGAGTATGAGAGGAATTACCCTACACACGATCTGGAGTTAGTAGAAGTAGTATATGCATTGAAGATATGGAGGCACTACTTGTACGGTGAATAGTGTGAGATGTTCACAGACCACAAGAGCCTCGGATAATTTTTCACATAGAAGGAGTTGAACATGAGGCAAAGGAGGTGGCTAGAACTGATAAAGGACTACGATTGCACGATTAGCTATCATCCGGAGAAAGCTAATGTGGTAGCCAATGCATTGAGTCTGAAGTCAGAGCACACGTCAATATCTGTAGTAATAGGTCAGCATCATATCAGATGGGATCTGAAGAGTCTTGGCGTGGAGTTGGTGGATGGTAATCATCAAAATTTCATTGCTAGCTGGTGATCCAACCGATGTTATTTGCGAGGATTAAAGCCACATAGGGTAATGATGTAGAGTTACTTGAGATGGTGGAAAAAGTGTAGCAAGGGTTGGTTGTAGATTTTAACATCTCTGAAGAAGGTGTGCTGAGGTTTGGGACTAGACTATTTGTTGCAAATGACGAGGGTATAAAGAGGATGATCCTAGAGGAGGCGCATCATTCTTTGTATACGGTACATCCGGGTAGTACAAAGATGTATCGGGATTTGCGTGAATCCTTCTAGTGGAGTGGCATGAAAAGAATGATTGCTCGGTTTGTGGAGCAATGTATGATGTGTCAGTAGGTGAAAGCTGAACATTAGAGGTCGGCAGGGCTTTTGCAGCCATTGAGTATTCCAAAGTAGAAATAAGAGCACATCTTTATGAACTTTGTCACTAGGTTACCACTAGCACTACACGAGAAGAATGTCACGTGGGTAATTGTGGGCAGGTTGACTAAATTTGCTCACTTTATACCGATGAAGGTTAACTACTCTTTGAGTAGGCTAGCATATTTGTACGTGCAAGAGATAGTTAGAATGCACGGGGTACCAGTGTCCATTGTTTTCGATAAAGACCAGAGATTCACTTCTTGATTTTAGAAGCAGGTAGCACTGGGGACGAAGCTTACTTTTAGTACAACGTTCCACCCCTAGACTAATGGACAGTCAGAGAGGACGATACAGATCTTGGAGGATATGTTACGGGCTTAGGTATTAGACTTCAGTTGTAGTTGGATCCAATTTCTACCATTGGTGGAGTTTGCCTCTAACAACAGCTTCCAAGCTAGTATCGGGACGACACCGTTTGAGGCACTGTATGGTTAGAGGTAACGATATCTTTTATATTGGAATAAGATCAATGAACAGCAGATATTGGATCCCAAACTCGTACAGTAGGCTTCTAAGAAGTTCAGATTGATCAGGAATAGGATTAAGTTAGCTCAGAGTCGGCATAAGAGTTACACGGATGTTCGTCGTCATGAGTTGGAATTCGAGGTGGGGGGGGTGAGATATTTCTGAGAATTGCTCCGATGAAAAGGGTGATGAGATTCAGGAAGAAGGGCAAGCTGAGCTCGATGTATATCGGACCATTCGAGGTACTGGAACGAGTGGATCCGGTGGCTTACAGGATTGCACTACCCTTAGCGCTCTCAAGGATCCATGATGTGTTCCACGTATCCATGTTGAGGATGTACGTGTTAGATCAATCGCATGCGATTAGTTACGAATCTTTAGAGATTGGGGATGCTTTGGTGTATGAGGAGATACCTGTTCAGATTCTAGACCATAAAGTTCAAAATCTACGTACCAAGGAAATACCATTAGTGAAGGTAATGTGGCAGAATCACACAGTTAAGGAAGCGTCTTGGGAGTTTGAGACGAAAATATGCCAGAAACATCCATAGTTGTTTTGAGTAGTATTTTTAGTAACAGGATTGGTATGGGTATGCATGTATGTAATATTCTGCTATTGTAGTAATGTTGTGTGGTTAGTCTTTGGGAGAGTTTGGTAATATTCTGAACTCTCGAGACAGTGTATATATGTAACCATGGTATTTCTTCGCCATAAGTGAGAGCATGTATGTATTTGGGACGGGGCTGTTATGTGGGTGGCTGGTGGCTTTTTCTAGAGTTGGGCATGTGTTTGGGTATGTAGTTGAGTTGGTAAAAGAGAGATTATAAATTTCGAGGGTGAAATTTTTTTAAGGAGGGAAGGTTGTAAGAACTTGACCCAAGATAAGTGTATTAAATAAATAAGGAAAAGAGAAGGAAAGTTTAAAAGGAAAAAATCTGTAGGGCTCGCAACGAGGCTTTTTTGCTCGTCAACGAAGCCTCTTGTTTAGCTCGGTGACGAGATTCAATAGCTCATTGACGAGGCGATGCCGAGAGATTTTGGGAAATCTTAAAATTTTAGGCTCATCGATGAGGCCACATTGGCGTTGAAGAACTTCCTTCTGGGGCCCGTCGACAAGGACGTTGTCTCGTCAACGAGTTTGGCTGAGTCAACTTGTTTATAAATATATTTTCACTTTCTTAATGAGGAAGAAACTCAATTCTCTCTCTCTCTCTCTCTCTCTCTAGGATTTTAGGCCGGCAGTTGCCGAAATCTACGATCCGATATTACCATGTGGATTAGGAGGGGAATCTCTACATTTATAGCAGATTAGAAATTCATGTTGAGGATTTTCAAGTTTTGACCCAAAATCGAGGTAAGATTCTGATTTTAATTTCATTTCGGTATATATGTAGTAGTAAGAATTGTAGTGAAGTATAGTTCTTGGATGTTTAGGTTTTGAAAACTCGGTTCATAGTTTTGGAGCCATAAAGTTCGTATTTTGGTATTCGAGAAAAGGTAAGGGGATTCTGTTTATGTCAGTTAATTTTGAAATCGGGATCGATAAACCTATAGTTTCCAATCATATGTATGTTTTGGCTACTTATTTGGGAAAATCTATCAAGTGAAAATGCGAAATTTTCGGGTTACAGTTTTTGGGAAAATTGGGGATTTCGGGTATCATCCCTATTTCTGTTGGAAAATCGTATGTTTTATAAAATTGTAGTATTGAGATTACCGTACCTATATTTGTATTAAACTGTATTTCTCGAACTAAAAACGATATGATTTGTATATGCTTAAATAAGTGTGGAATGAACTGTTCTATGCAAAATGTCCAAGTTTTGTAAAACAGCTAGGGGCAACAAATTACCGTACGCTGATGAGTATAGGAACATGAGTTCCAAAATTGTTTCAGGTTTTGTAAAGCAGCTAGGGGCAGCTAATTACCGTACGCTGCCGCCATGTCTCAGCTAATTACTGTGGGCGAGAGTGTCCGACTTTATATCCAAGGGTGTGAGATATCACCGATTTTTTATGGCTAGTCACTGATGGGTGTGAATGGACACCGTAATGGCAATGATATGGATTAGAGGCTTTGGTTATTGTAGGGTATCGTGTGCTTGAGTGTGGCGACACTGACTGTATATTTGGTATCGTATGTACTGGAATTGAATTGTGAAAATACTGGAACTATATTGTGTTATGTTTTATGTTGAAATAACACTTGTATGACACACACTGATATAACCTGCTTTCTTCCTTACTGAGAGGTGTCTCATCCTGAATATGCATATGTTTTTTAGGTCCTTCGGGTAGCCGAAACTAGCATCCTAGCGTCCAGATGTGTGAGTGTCAGTTAGCTATGTTTAGTACTTGTGTAAGTATGGGTTTTGTAACTAGGTTGTTAGTGTTGGGTTTTGTAGACACTCGGCGTATGTACTGTATTTTGGGAACATATATTCTAGTTATATATAGACTCTGGTATGGTATGATGTATGTATAGAAAGAACATTTCTGCTGCATTTTTAATGTGTATAGACATGTATGTAATTATGTATAGTGTTTACGTGTACCCCACTAGGTCGGACCCTCATTCGATATTGTATCATGTATGTTTTAAATGATATAGAGACATGTTAGGTTACTAAAATCACACCTGGGACCCATCCCCAGGTTCGGGGTGTGACACTATAGGTCTTCTATAGACATTAGACTAGTATATTATCATTATTATGTAACCCTAGAAAGATTAAGCTTCGTAAAAGCTTCATTAAGCTTTGTAAGCTTTATTGTTGATAGTGAAAATAACCGCTGCTCCCATGGACGTAGGCAAATTGTCAAACCACATAAATTCTTGTGTTTTGATTATTACTTTCATTGATTCTCATTATTGAGTGATTGTTAGGTTTGTATAGTTCATCGTAAAGTGCTTGCTTGCTTGTTCTATTGATTGTTCGTGAGAGTTTGTCTGAGATCTTCCGCTGTGCACATTCAACACCGATAATTGGTTTATGAGTACTGAATTTGTTTTGGAACAACAATTGGTATCTGACCCTAGTGATTTTTGGTGTGGTGAATAACAATTGGTATCAGAGCTATTGGCTCCCAAAGGCTAGGAATTCTTCTGCGAAGTTCGAGGTTGGTAAGGATGAGGAATAGTTGGCAACGGTTTGGGTGAAACTATAGTGCTAGTACATGTCCAAGTCAGTGGTGAACAGGTTGTATCTTAAGTAAAAATTATATTGGCTTAAGATGGCATAGGGTTCGAACTTGACTCAGCACATCAACACATTTAATAAATCATTAGTGATATAAAGCGGGTTGATGTGAAGTTTGAGGAAAAGAAAAAAAATGTTGATGTTGCTGAATTCCCTACCTATGTCGCCTACATATGAGAATTTGGTTATGATGCCAACATAGGGGAAAGAAACCTTGGAATTGGAGGACATCACAAGTGCATTGCCGGGGTTCCATACGAGGAAGAAGGCCGACGATGAGGGTTGACATGGTGAAGGGCTTGTGACGAAGGGTAATTAGGACCGTGGGAGAGGCAATTCCTGGAGTGGATCTAGTGGTAATAAAACTCAGTCCAAGAGGAGGAAGGATGTTCATTGTTTTAAGTGTAGGAAACTAGGACACATAAAATCGGAATGTCTAGAGTGGGAGAAAATAAAAGTAAAAGCTCAAGAGGGTTTGTCAAAATTTGCGAATATAGTGGAAGAAGGGGACTTAGGGAGCAATGATTGTGAGATTCTTTCTATTTCATTAGGCTCAGAACACCTCACTGGTTCTTGGATCTTAGACTCTAGTTCACCACTTACAAATTAGCAAGTTCTGGTTTTGTTCTAATGGGAAACGATATGGTCTGCAAAGTTGTCAGAATGAGGGATATCAGGATCAAGATGTATGATGGTGTGATAAGGATGTTGTGTGGGGTAAGACATGTTCTTGATCTACGAAGGAACATGATATCATTGGGTGCTTTGGATTGTAACGGTAAATATTACAAGCTTGAAAGCGGAACAATGATGGTGTGTGATGGCATATTGATGGCGATGAAGGGACGGAGGATAATAGGGAATCTTTATACACTTCGGCGTAACACAGTTGTAGGTGGAGCTGTAGTTGAGAGTTCTAAGTTAGATAATTTCGTTTTGTGTGATATAACCACACACAAAACGGAGGGTAATCCTAACTACATTGTTATGGACGTTTTGGGACTGATGAGGGTAGCATCACGGGTTGTACATGGGTATTTCATGAGGTTAACAAGAAAGGTCTGGGGGTATCTCATGTTGCATAAGTTGGTGATGTTTACCAGGTGTAACTTTTGGCTGATGTGGAGTACCAAACTGGTGTTCAAAGAGTTTTGTGAGCAGGGCATGGTATATGCAGGGCTTGTAAGGAACTTCTTGGCAAAGTTAGCGAGTATGGCATTTTTCTTGGTTAATTGATCGCCAAGGGTATCATTAAATGGGAGAGTTGTAGGAAAGGTTTGGACAAGCTATGCATTAGACTTCTCTAGTTTGAGAGAGCTTGGAGGTCCAACCATGCACGTTTCTAATCAGGTGGGATCTAGGCTTGGTGTGATGTTTAGACGATTCATTTTTTTATGGTATATAAGAAAGGTGGGTTCAAGCTAGGTGATTCAATGGCAAAAAAGGTGGTGATTAGTGGAGACATAGTTTTAGGTGTTAAGGCCATGGGACAGTGTACTCAAGTCGATGAAGAGAAACGGGTGCCAAAAAATTGTAGTTGCAGCAACGAGAATGTCGTGCAGGTGGAGTTGGCGATTTAAGGCAGAAGTGTAAGGAGTTCAAACTCAGGAGACTTTCAGTATCATGGGGTAAACAAGAGAAAAAAGGAGATTATGATGTAGGTGGAGCTATAGACTCAAGGAAGAGATGACATTGGTTATAATGTAGGAAGTTCAAGCTTGAGAGACCAGTAGGATCACAAATGACTCGGAGGCACTATTAGGCCACCACCCAGTTATGATTTGATGTTTTATGCAGCCATTACTAGTAGGAAGGATCTTGTTGGCCTTACAAGAATTAAAATCACATTTTGATGATAACAAATCATAGGAATTTAACATATGTGTGCTTAAGTGATGATGTTTCAGGTTTACTTATAGACCAAGATCAAACTAAAGAAATGCAAATGAAAATTTCAAAGTTTACTTGGGAATCTAAAGCTACATATTCAAAGACATCCAAAGAAGCTCAAGCAATATAAAAAAGATAAGAGAATGTGGAAACTTAAAAACAGATGACTCACTCGAAAAATGAGCAGCTTGAAAGCTATCCCAAGTATAGGAGTTACGTCGTGTGATATTAAGCCCAAGGGCTAGATCGTCTACTCAGGGAATGTGTTTTAATCTCAAATTTTACATTCTTCCAATCGAAATTAAATAGCTACTGAACTCGGTTAAGATTCGGGTATCTTCACGATTGTTGATTTTACTTTTACCAAATTAAATAACACGCAAATTGAACCCTAGAACTAGCATACATTAAATTAAAAAGCTAGAATGGAAACCCTAACCTACTCAAGGAAACATCGGAGCACACACTAATTAAAATTGGTATCTTTGGACATGGAACTAACCACGCAGGAATGGAAACTTAAACAGACACGAACATGCACTAAAAATCGAGAATTCGAACCAAAAATTAGTATTTTGAAAACTTAAGAAATACCCAGACAATATATAAAAACACGAACTTTAACAAGAAGAAACCTAAACTAAATCAAACTTTAATTAAAAATTAAATTTTTTTTTAAAAGAAGAGAACAACTAAATTAATCTACTGCTAATTTATGGGAAGACAAAAACAAAACAAAACACAAGAAAAAAAACACAATTAAATAACCATTTCAAAATAAAATAGTATCCAAACTTGCAAATAACATAGATAAATAATAATAAACACAATAGTATCCATCAAAAGAAATAAATGAAAGAAAGAATGGAAGAAGAAGAAGAAGAGAGAGAGAGAGAGAGAGAGTAAAATAGAGGGTGGTGGATGTTGCTGTATGTTGTGGCAGAGGAGGATCTTCGGTTGCAGCAAGGTTGTTGTTCTGGCTCGGGTAGAGGTCTAGGAGGCTGGTTGAGAACTGCAGCTGTTGTTGTGTGGAAGGCCGAGAGGCTTGCTGTCGTGGAGTTGCAGCTGTTGGAGTGGTCGAGGGGGACTGATGGTGGCTCGGGTGTGGCTCTGTTCTGGAAGAGCTCTCGGCCTGCTACTGGAAATTGGTAGCTGTCATGGCAGCAGGCTGCTATGGAAGAGCTGGAGGTCGAGGCTGCTGTGCAGAGGCTGGACTGGTGCCACCGGAGATCTGCTGGTGTTGTTGCAGCTGCCGGAGCAGGAAGATGGCAGGGAGTAAAGGGATTTAAGGAAGAAGAGTAGGGAAAGATTGAGGGAGAGAATAGAGGAACATAGGGAGAGAGAGCCGAGAATAGGGAAGAGTAATAAGAGAAACAAAGACAAAACAAAGGGAAAAGCAAGAAGAGAAAAGGGAAGAAGAGAAGGGAAAAGTAGGGAAGAGAAGGAGATGGCAGCGCTGCTCTAGAGGAGCTTAAAAAGAAAGAGAAAAAAAGGAGAAGCCCTACCTGGATTATCGAACCTGACCCGGCCATGCATGGCTGGGTCACATCAAATATCCATTCAAATATATATATTTTTTATTTTCTCATTTTATTTGTTCTCTGTTCATCGCAGATCTGACTCTTCTAGAGCCCGTATCTCACAAAACTCAAAACACTAAAGTTGTAGATGATTCTTTCCTTTTTCTCTAGAAATTTGAATAGTCTTGATCGGAGCTCAGCCAAAAAAGTTATGCATGAAATACGAACCGTTCCTGGGAATTTTCCTACGACAAAAAAATTACCAAAACTTCATAAATAGTGCAATAAAGTTCAAGAATGATGATTTTGGCACTTTATTAAAATATTGGATAATTTTGGACATTTAATTAAAAATATAAACCGTAAAGCCCGGGTTAAGATGCCCAATTACGCAGTTTTGATGCGTAATCAACTGACTCAAAGCTCAAGTTAACGAAGACACAAAGCAAATATATCAAGGAAGACTTGAAGACTAGAGTTCTAGGCTTTAAGAACATTAACGTAAGTACTTCATGTTTAAATATCTTATGAAACATGTTGAAGCTCTTTAGGGGTAATTATGGACTTAGAGAGACCTTATTTAAAACTCTGGAAAATGTTTTATAAGAAATCAAAGCAAGAGAGCAAATAGAATTTTTTGAAAACTAAAATGAAAAACAAGAAAATGGTTTGCCCAGATGACTAAGGTACACTGCCAAAAGACTAAAGAGTTGCCTCAGAAGACTAAAGTTTCACTTCAGTCTACTAAAGAATTTCTTCAAAAGACTAAAGAATTAGTTCATTCTGCTGAAGATTTTTCTGTTGGAATATAAAGCAGGCAGTATACCATAAGAAGACTGAACTCTCAGTTCAGTCATCTGACCCTATGTCCATACTAAACTTTTTAGTGTTTTAAGGTACTTTAGAAGACTAAACTTGACACTTCAGTCTACTGAACACTGTTAACGACTAATTTTCTTAAATGTTTTAAAATTCAAAGAATTGTTTCTTGTACACCAAAATTTATGAAAACTTGGGAGATACTCCAAGTAATCTTGGGCAACACAAAATTACTTTTGAAAGCCTATAAATACATGGTTTTAGAAAATTAAATTAACCAAGAAATTGAAAATTTTCTTTATAATCTGAAAGCCATCTTGGTCTCTAAAAGCTCTTTCTTGGTCTCACTATTGCACAACTGATTTGCTGAGAATTTTGAAGGGCTAAAGTAACCTTCTCTAATCTTTATACTTTTGAGTTGCTAATTCTCATCTAGAAAAGATCTTGGTGATAAATTCTCTTGAGCTTCAATTTATTTCAATTTGATATTTGAATATTGAAGTATATAGTGTTTGAAATTGTACTAATTTTATCTTGTGAGGGTGTTATTATATGCAAAGATTATTTCTTGTATTCTTGTAGTGTATTGAAAATTTCAGGTTGTTGGATTGTTGGACCGAGCATGGGGTATTTCTTGGAGAGGCATTGCTTTAACCTATTGAAGGGGTGACTGAGCGTGGGGTATCGCTTGTAATAGTTTGTTCCACCTGGAAAGGAATGGTATAGTGGAATCCTTTGGTGGTATTGGCCTAAGGCGAGGATGTAAGCTGGGGATAAGCTGAACCAAGTAAAAAATGTGGTGTGACCCTCTTTCCTCACTCTCTTTACTTTTCAGCATATATAAATTGTGTGGTGTATGCAAAGTGTAGGATCTTGAGATTAAAAACTGAGATTAAAGAAGAATCTTAATATAAGAAAGTACAGTTTGATTAAACTTTTGCGGAAACCCACAAGGGAGTACGTTGTTTAATCATTTGCGAAAATATTTATTAAGAGAAGTGCAAACAATTTTATTTAATACAGGGCTTGAAACAAACCCATACATGCACAAGGTTGCAAAAGCTAAGAGTGCTAAAGAGTTGCATACTTTATCTTGGTTTGGTATCTTTGGTGTGTTGTGTTTTGGTTTGTGGATTGAATAAGTAAATAAGCCTATGTTGTGTGATTGTTAAATTAACAAAAGGGTTAAGAATTTATAAAAGGTATTAAAAGAAAATTTTAATAACCCAATTCACCCCCCTCTTGGGATTATACCTCAACTTTCAATTGGTATTAGAGTGGGGTTATCACAAATCCTAACTAGAAGCTACATAAAGATCTATATGGCACACCTAGGAGTAGCTCCCTTTGGAGAGAGGGATATATATTATGTTGACTTTATGAGTCCAATCCTATTTTTGATAATGATAAATCACTTGGTATTTGATAGTGCATTGAGAGTGTGAACAAGAACATTATTTAGTATGCATGGAAATTAAGGAAGTCATTGAAGCCATGAGGATTAAAGAATATATAACAAGACACAATTCATGGAACTAAAAGAGTAGAAGAATGGAGATGCAAGTGTCAAGTTCAAGATAGTCATGGGAATGGGTATTTAGATTTCATTGTATTTACATAATTTTTATTATATAGCTAGAAGCTCAAAATCATACCTTAGACTGACCTTAGGACACATGTATATCATGAAGAATTTATTTGAAAGAGTCTAATTTAAATTGAATTTTGGAGGCAAATTTTTGGAGGCCTCGTCAACAAACTCAATGACCTTGTTGATGAATGCATGAAGGCCACTTTGCGATGAACACCTTGTTCTCGTGGATGAGAAAATACCGAGAGAACAAAAATTTCAGACATGTCTCTTGTCAATGAACTCACTTTCACGTTGAAGAATGTCGGGGATAGAACTATGATTCAGCGGGGATACGCATGGAATTTCGTCCATTTAAATTGATCCAATGGTTGAGATTAAACCTAGGGTCGAGAACTCATATAAAATTAAAATATTTTTTAAGTGTTTATTCATTTAAAGACTCGATATTTCGATATTACAAAATCACTTGATTAAATATCCTAAGAGCTCATAAATATACATTATTGAGGGATATTTTCTGAAAAACATTATATTAGGTCTTTGATCTTTGTAGCACATATTATATATATATATATATATATATATATATATATATATATACATATTCATATACAAAGATTATATTTTGTTTTGGATATTTGGAACAAAACTAATCGATCTAGATTTTTGGAGCAAAACTAAATTACATATTTGTATTGAGATCATTTAGTTGGATTCAATATTTGAAGCAGAATATTTTTTTAACCAAAGATTATTTAGAGATTTTAGTGACCACATTACATACACTCATTGAGCTTCAAGTTTTATCATATGAATATGTGTTAAGAATTTCTATTGTACTCACCAGCTTGTGTAGAAGCATTATTGAGTTTTTGCAGAATAGTTATATTGTAATCACTGTTCAGGTTGTGAATCAGGTTTGAGGAGAGAGTTGTATCTCTTGTAAGCAGCAGATAAGGAGGAAGTTATACCTCTTGTAAGCAGTGGATGTAAGGGAAGCTCCGTACCGGTTAAAGGAGCAAGGATTTAGTGGAATCCTTGAGTAGGTTGCTCAAGCCGAGGACGTAGGCCGGGTTGGCTGAATCTCGTAAAAATTGTTTTTGCCTTCTCTCTTCCTTTACTCCTTTTAATTTCCGCAATGCATTTCATTACCTATCTTGCATGTGTGTATTTTGAATAACCTTTTAAGCATTTGGTAATTAATTGGGTATAATTGAATATAAACTTATTGGATTGAATTAATTAAGTGCTGGTGATTGTCTATGTTAAATCCTAAAATAGGGACTGATTAAAGAAGTAAAATTAAATATTTTCAAAATACCCAATTCACCCCCCTCTTGGGATTACATATGAATTCACATTTGGTATCAGAGCAAGGTTTACATAGATTTAATCATTATTTTTATATAACAATCACATGACACACATTGGTGTAATTCCATTCGGTGAGGGACACTCATCCACTAGACCACCAATCTTTTGTGGTGTAAATTACACTTACTGGAAATGTAGGATGAGTATATACCTGTTAAATGTAGTTTGGAAAGTATGGAAAATAGTTTTTATGGGAAACCATGTTCCCATGAAAGTAGTTGATAAGGTAAATGTTCCTAAGACTAAAGATGAATATACTGAGAAAGATTGGAAATTTGTGTAAATAAATGCTACTGCAATGAACTTGCTATTCTGTGCACTAGATGTAAATGAGTTTAATAGGTTGATGGCCTGTAACACTGCTAAATAGATTTTGTAAAAGTTAGAAGTCACATATGAAGGTACTAAGGAAGTAAAAGATAGTAGGATAGACATGCTTACTAGTGAATATGAAGCATTTAAAATGACTGCTAATGAATCTATTCAATCCATGTACACTAGATTCACACACATTACGAATTCTTTAAATGCTCTTGGTAAATCTTACCCTACTTATGAGTTGATCAAGAAGATACTTAGGGGACTACTGCCAGTTTTGGAAGCTAAGGCCACCGCAATAGCAGAAGGAAGGAATCTAAAGGAGATATTGATTGATGAATTTGTTGAATCAGGTGTAATCCCAAGAGGGGGAGTGAATTGGGTATTTACAAATTCTTTGCCACTTATTTACCACTTGAACACTTCTTATGTATTTACAAAAGAATTCTTGTTACTCAATTGTTAATGTGCAATACTATACAACCTATGCATGCAATATAAACAATTTAAATGCAGTGCTAAAAGTAAAGAGTAAAGGGAAGAGCGAAGACAAACGCAGTTTTATGAGGTTCTGCCGACTTGGCCTACGTCTTCGCCTTGAGCAACCACTCAAGGATTTCACTAAATCCCTACTCCTTAAATTGGGACAGAGTTTCCCTTACAATCTACTGCTTACAAGAGGCACAACTCTCTCCTACTCTTCCGCTTACAAGAGATACAACTCTCTCCTCACACACCGGTTCACAAACTGAACCGTGAATATAATGAAATCTGAAACACTCAAAATTGCTTCCAAAAAAAAGCTTGTGAGTACAATTCAAATTCCTAACACATTAACATATGATTAAACTTGAAGCTCATGAATGTATGAAAATGATACAATCGTTTTATGTATGATATGCTTCAACACACAAAACCCTCTTTATCAAAAACTCCCTAGTAATGATATATTTAAAATGCTTTGGAGTATATTAGGGTTCTTGTTCACTTTGTAAAGATGCACACATATATCTAATGTGAACTTGATAAAAGCCTTATCTTGAATATTTTATCAATCTATACCAAAAAACTTTATATCAATTATTTAATCATAACCCAATCTTTGTAGTAAGTAAATGTATATGACGTGTAATTCAAAGATCAAAATACTGAGTATAAGATTTTCCAAATAAAATATCCTTTAATAAAATAGATATATATGAATACCAAGGATATATTTTCAAGTGTTTTAATATATCTAAAATATGAATCTTTTAACTTAATTCACACTTGAATCAAACCATTCAATCAATAACACAACCTTAATCAAGTAATGATCTTGTTTAAAATAAATATGTATATGTATAGTCACTTTCAAGATCAATCTTTTAATCAAAATAGATTTTTTTTAATAATAAGCTCTATGAACAATATATATATATATATATATATATATATATTTATTTATTTATTTACTATTGAATCAAAAACCAATCAACCAATTTGCTAAACAACTTTCTCAAGTAATGATCTTTTCAAAAACAATTTTTATATGTATGTGCACACTCAAAAACAAACTTTTTTTAATGATATTCAAGAACAAGTAATGAGATGAGAAGTTCTTGAAAAATAATAACTTGAATGATCAAACCTCGGTACTAGAATGAAAATCAATTGAGTGAATGAATGCCCTTTGATTTCTAGAGTAGATTTGCCTAGAGAAGATGAATGAAGAATGAAGTGCAGGCAATTGTATAGCAATCAACACAAGTTTCTCTATATTCTTGTAATAAGATAAGTTCTTCTCTTGTTGTGTGTCTTAGCTTCATTCTAGGGTTTAGATATTCAGTATATATAGTGTCTTACCCTTAGGATTGATCTCAACCGTTGGATCAAAGAAATAGCTCGTGAGCTCTTTTAATAAAAATCAAGTTTTTAAGTTTCCCACAAGTTTAGGCACTTGAGGGGTGAAGCCCAGGCAACCGAAGTCCTTAACCCTTTGAAAAACTTAGCTTGGAATGCAGGGTCAGCCACCTAAAGAGGGAAGTTCAGGCTCCGGAAGTGGTTCAGGCGCCTGAGGTTCCAAGATCATGCGATCGAGGTTCCTCAGCCAACTTGCTGTGTTTTCCCATTAATTCTTTAGGCTACCGAACTTAATCTTTAGGCTCCTGAAGATATTCTTTAGGCTACTGAGCGTGAGTTCAAGCTACTGAAGTCCCATTTTTCTCAATTTCCTTCTTCTAATTTAAAAATATGCTTTGCTCTTTTTCTTGGGTCTTTTATAAAACATGTTTTCCATGATTTTAAAAATATTTCTAAGTCCATGAAAGTACCCTAATGATGTACACAAAATGCATGAACCCTAAAGACATTCTAAGTTATGTTAAGCCTCAAATTAAATCATGCGAAAATGTAAATACATGAGTTCTAAATACCCATTTGCAAGATGTTCTTGAACCTTGCCGCTTGCATCTTGATTCTTGTACTCTTTGATTTCCATGGAGCTTGCCAAAATGTGTCAACTTTAGTTTATGGCTTCCATAACTCGTTATCTTTTCGAGCATGCTTAATATAGTTCCTATTCACAAACTCAATGCACATATCAAATACCAAGTGGTTGGTCATTATCAAAAATCGGATTGGACTCGTAGAGTCAACAGAATTGATCGTCGGTTCGCTTATTACTTATGAACTAACTATAAATGAAAGGAAGAATGAGCAAAACAAAACTAAGAAAGTTACCTCGCTTAAGGCATCATCAAACAGCTCCAGTGAGGGAAGTGATTTAGAATCAGAAGATAACATGACGCTTATCACTAAAAAAATCAGAGAGTTCATGAGAAAGAATAAGAAATACACCAGAAAATTCAAGGGCTAGAAAATAGAAAAAGGGAGAGTCAAGAAGAAGGAAGTAATAGGATGATTTTCCTATGTGCTATAACAATAGAGAAGTTGGACGTATCAAGCCAGATTGTCCCTAGCTGAAGAAATTGTCTAAGAAGAAGACGAAGAAGGCCCTAAAGGTTGGCTGGGATACTTACAGTACTAGTTGTTCAGAATCTAAATCCAGTGACGATGATATTGCAAATCTATGTCTGATGGCTCGCAAAGACCACAAGATACAATCTTTTTGTTATGCTTTATCTTATTATTCCAATGATTCAAAAAATGAAAATAGCATGCTTTCTTGTAATGAACTGCATTAGGAATATTTGTAAACCCTTAAAATGCTTGAGAAAATGAATAAGAAAAATTTTGGGTTGAAATTAAAATTGAAAGAATTTTTAAAGTTTGTAGAAAATCAAAATAAATCTCATGCATCTCTCATGAAAGACAAGGATTTGAAAATTGAAGAGTTAGAAAAGGATTTAAAAGATAAATCTAAGATTATCTGTAAATTTATAGAAGGACAAAACTAATTTTGAAAAACTACTTGGAATTCAAAGAAACTCCTTAGAAAAGGAAGATCTTGGTTATAATAGAAAGGATAACCTAAAATAGAGACATCTTTACATGGGATATCTCGTAAGAGAGTCAAAATTCTATGTTCCAACTAAAGACTATTATTAAAATATTACATGTTTTAAATGTAAAAAGTTGGGTCATATAAAATTTGAATATCCTTTCAAAAATAAAGATGTCAAAATTAAGAAAGTCTGGAAAGTCAAAAGAGAATCTAGTACTAACCCCCATGGACTCAAGAAAATATCTGGGTACCAAAAGTAGTTATCTGATTATGTCTTGCAGATGTGCTTGAGATTGTCCTCCTCGAAGGACAAGTGGTATATGGATAACAGATGCTCGTGACATATGATAGAAGATGAAGCTAAATTCACATCCATTATATCTAAAGATGGAGGATTCATTACATTTGGGGATAACTCGAAAGGTAAAATAATTGGAGTTGGTGAGGTTGGTAAGGAACCTTCACTTGTAATTGATAACGTGTTATTAGTTGATGGATTGAAACACAACTTATTGAGTATAAGTTAATTATGTGATAAAGGTTATAAAGTCTTTTTTGAACATGAAAAATGCATTGTAGAGAACAAATCTGAAAACAAAGTACTATTTATTACAGATCGTAATGAAAAAGTGTACACCACTAGCTTTGACAATCTTACTTCTAAACATGTTACTTGTTTCTCTGCTATGAATGAAATTAGTTGGATTTGGCATAGGAGACTAGGACATGCAAACATGGACTTGATATCTAAACTAGTTAAGGGAAACTTAGTTAAAGGATTGCCTAAGGCTAAATTTGTGAAAGATAAAATCTGTTATGCATGTCAACTAGGAAAACAAGCTATATCTATTTTTAAGAAGAAAAAAGTTATCTCTACTACGAGACCACTTCAAATGCTACACTTAAACTTATTTGATCTAAACCCAACTCAGAGTTTAGGAGGAAAATCATACGCTTTCGTCATAGTTGATAATTATTCAAGATATACATGGGTACTATTTTTAGGTCACAAAGATGAAGTATGCAAACAATTTATAAATATGTGTTAGAAAATTCAAAATGAAAAGGGATATACTATTTTTAAAATTCAAAGTGATAGGGGTAAAGAATTTAAAAATCAAGGCATGGAAGACTATTGCAATTCATCAGGAATAGCTCACAACTTTTCGGCTCTTAGAACACCACAACAGAATGGTGTAGTTGAAAGAAAGAATATGTCTATACAAGAAATGGCCAGAACTATACTTAACGAACATAAGCTACCCAAGTACTTTGAGGCTGAGGCAGTAAATACTGCTTGCTATGTTCTAAATAGAGTTTTGATTAGACATCTCCAAATAAGACGACTTACGAATTATGGAATGGCCATAGACCAAACATATCATATTTTCATGTCTTTGGTCATAAATGTTTTGTGCTTAGAGACAATGAACACTTGGGAAAGTTTGATGTGAAATCAAATGAAGGAATCTTTCTAGGGTATGCCTTAGATAGTAAAGCCTATAGGGTATATAATAAATGAACATTAATTGTTGTAAAATCTATCCACGTAGTGTTTGATGAGTCAAATCCGTTCTCCAAAAATACTGACGATGATGAAATTGAAATAAATAAGGAATTTGAAAAACGATTTATTGAAAATGATTCAGATGAGAGAAATGAAGCGAAGGAACCATTTTCTGAAAATAGTCAAATTGAAAATGAGATTAATGAACCACCTAGAGAATGGAAGTATATAAAGAATCACCTCATTGATCAAATAATAGGTGAACCATCACATGGAGTAGTCACACGATCCTCACTTAGAAACATGGTTAGTCATTGTGCATTCCTATCTCAAGAAGAGCCTAAGAATGTGAGTGATGAAATTGAGGATGAATCATGGGTGATGTCCATGCAGGAAAAGCTAAACCAGTTTGATAGAAATAAAGTATGGACATTAGTTCCTAAACCTAAAGATAAGATAGTTATTGGAACAAAATGGATATATAAGAACAAGAAAGATGAACATGGGATAATTTTTAGAAATAAGACAAGACTAGTAACTCAGGGATATAACCAGGAAGAAGGAATAGACTTTAAGGAAACCTTTGCACCTGTAGCTCGAATGGAAGCCATTCAAATGCTTTTAGCCTATGCTACTTTCAAGGATTTCAAGCTGTATCAAATTGATGTTAAAAGAGCATTTTTAAATGGCTACATAAGTGAAAAAGTTTATGTACAACAACTCCCAGGTTTTGAAAACCATAAGTATCCAAATCATGTTTATAGACTAACAAAAGCCTTGTATAGTTTAATGCAGGCTTCTAGAGCTTGGTATGAAAGACTAAGTGGTTTTCTACTAGATAATGGATTTATCAGTGTGAAGATAGACACAACACTTTTCATAAATTCAAAGAATAATAACATGCTCCTAGTTCAAGTATACGTAGATGATATCATATTTAGAGCAACAAATGAAGAGTTGTGCAATGAGTTTGCAAGTACTAATTTGAGATAAGCATGATGGGTGAACTAAATTTCTTCCTAGGACTTCAGATCAAACAAGAAAAACATAGAATTTTTATAAATAAATCGAAGTACATTAGAGATCTACTCAAAAGGTTTAATATGGAAGATCGAAAAAAACTAGGGACACCTATGAGCTCTTCATTGAAATTAGATAAAGACAAACAAGGTACACCGGTGGATTTCAAGCTCTATCGCGAGATGATTGGTAGCTTACTATATCTGATTACCAACATACCTGACATAATTTTCAATGTATGTTTGTGCGCAAGATTTCAAACTACACTAAAAGAGTCACATTTATTAGCTATCAAATGAATACTTAGATGCCTGATAGGAACCATTGAACTGGGATTATGGTATCCTAAGTATACATCCTTTGAGATTATTAGCTATTCAGATGCTGATTTTGCTGGTAGTAGAGCGGATAGAAAGAGCACGAGTGGCACATGTCATTTCCTAAGACATTCTTTAGTATCTTGGTTATCAAAGAAGCAGAATTCAGTTGCTCTTTCCACTGCGGAGGCAAAATACATAGCGGCAGGAAGTTGTTGTGCTCAAATTCTATAAATGAAGCAACAACTGATGGATTTTGGATTACTCTATGACACAATTCCTATAAGATGCGACAATACGAGTGCAATAAACATCTAAAAGAATCCTATATTACATTCACGAACTAAACATATAGAAATTAGACATCATTTTCTTCGTGATCATGTAGAAAAAGAAGATGTGACACTTGAGTTTGTATATTTAGATGAATAATGGGAAAACATATTCATGAAACCACTTCCATAGGATAGATTCATCCAGATTAGACATGAATTAGGTCTTATGCATAGTCGAGAAGTTGTCTAGAATTATATTAGACTGCATAATTATGGGGGACCAAAATTAACAATTGGTTAAATTTATCATATTTGGTATCACAGTTGGCAAAATTTTCTAACATTTAGTATCAAAAGTTTTCTAAAGTTTCCTGATATCTAACATTGAACTTAAGACATGGTTATCGCATGGTTAAGTGTTAGGATCTTAATGACTGATTTGCTTATACATGCCTTTGTAAATTGGAATACTGTGTTTGTACACATTGACATTTGATTCCACCACACAGATATACATTAGAAAGGTTGAGGAGTAAATTGAATAAAATAGGGGGAGAAGTTGAGCTTTGTTTTACCAAAATGAGATATTTAAGTCAGAACATTAGAATACCTACCTTTTTTGTTGATGTCAAAAGGGGGAGAAGAATATAAGTTTAATAGCAAAAATAATGTTTGCAAAAAGGGGGAGAAGCATATGAGTTTTTTTTTTTTAAGCAAGGAGAGAAAAGCACATAAGTACATGAGTTATACATGCAAAACTATTGCCTATTTTTTACATTGTATATGAGCATATTTCATATTGCTGAATTTTATATGGTACATTATTTGAGGGGGAATCTTGTTAGGCGCAACCCATTTTCTATTTTTACTCGTGTATTTGTCATCATAAAAAAGGTGACTCTATAAGTCCAATACTGTTTTTGATAATGACAAATCATTTGGTGTTTGATATGTGCATTGAGAGTGTGAACATGAACATTATTTAGCATGCACAGAAGTTGAGGAAGTCATGGAAGCCATGAGGATTAAAGAATATACAACTAGGCACAATTCATGGAACTAAAAGAGTAGAAGAATGGAGATGCAAACGTCAAGTTCAAGATAGTCATGGGAATGGGTATTTAGATTTCATTGTATTTACATAATTTATATTGTATAGCTACAAGCTCAAAATCATACCTTAGACTGACCTTAGGACGCATGCATATCTTGAAGAATTTATTTAAAAGAGTCTAAGTTAAACTGAATTTTGGAGGCAAATTTTTGGAGGCCTCGTCAATGAACTCAATGGCCTCGTCGACAAATGCATGAAGGCCACTCGGTGACGAACACCTTGTTCTCACCAACGAAAAAATACCGAGAGCACAAAAATTTTAGATAGGTCTCTCGTAGACGAATGAGTGGTGAACACTTGTCAATGAAGGTGTCCTCTCGTTGATGAATGTCGAGCACAAAATTGCAATTTAATGGGAGTATGCATGGAATTTTGTCCATTTAAATTGATCCAATGTCTGAGATTAAACCTGGTTGAGAACTCATATAAAATTAACCTAAGAACCCTAATGCCTGACTTTTGGCCAAAAATTGCGAGTCTTTAACGTTTAGCACAACTTGGGAGAGCATTGAATACATTGCTGAACTCTTGCTTGAGATTTCAAAGCATATACGTCAAATTTGAGCTAAGGCTGCATTGATTTTCAAAAGGCATTCTAGAGATTGTTGTGCATTCAACTTGGTATTGAGGTTTGGTAAATCAATCTATTTGTTATTACTTATTCTCTAAGAGTTCTTCATCTCAAAAATTTATCATTGAATATTAATTGAGAGATTGATCTTGAGTGTACTTATATATATTGTTTGAAAAGATCACTTCTTAAGAAAAGTTCTACCAAAGGTTGAATATTTTTTTTAAGTTTTTATTCTTTTAAAAACTCGATATTTTTTATATTACAAAACCACTTGATTAAATATCCTAAGAGCTCATAAATATATATATTATTGAGGGATATTTTCTGAAAAATATTATGTTAGGTTTTTTATCTTTGTAACACAAATTATATATATACGTACATATTCATATATAAAGATTATATTGCGTTTTGGATATTTGGAACAAAAATGATCGATCTAGATTTTTGGAGCAAAATTGAACTACATATTTGTATTGAGATCATTTAGTTGGATTCAATATTTGAAGCGGAATATTTTTTTTAACCAAAGATTATTCATAGATCTTATTGACCATATTACATACACTCGTTGAGCTTCAAGTTTTATCATATGAATATGTGTTAGGAATTTCTATTGTACTCGCCAGCATGTGTAGAAGCATTGTTAAGTTTTTGCAGAATAGTTATATTGTAATCACGGTTCAGGTTATGAATCGGGTTTAAGGAGAGAATTGTATCTTTTGTAAGTAAGGGATTAGGAGGAAGTTGTATCTCTTGTAGGCAATGGATGTAAGGGAAGCTCTGTCCCGGTTAAAGGAGTAGGGATTTAGTGGAATCCTTGAGTGGGTTGCTAAAGATGAGGATGTAGGCTGAGTTGGATGAATCTCGTAAAAATTGTGTTTGCTTTCTCTCTTCCTTTTACTCCTTTTAAATTTCACAATGCATTTCATTACCTGTCTTGCATGGATGTATGTTGAATAACCTTATAAGCATTTGGTAATTAATTGGGTATAATTGAATATAAACTTATTAGATTGAATTAATTTCAAGCCCTGGTGTTTGTCTATGTTAAATCTTAAAATAGGGACTGTTTGAAGAAGTAAAATTAAATATTTTCAAAATACCCAATTCACCCCCTTCTTTGGGATTACGCCTGAATTCACATATTCAAACCATGGATTGAAAAGTATGGAAGGTTGTCACACATGGTGACTACATTCCTACTAAACCCGTAGATTACAAAGAAGTTCCTAAAGAAAAAAAAAAAAGACTTGACCGACAATGATTACAAAATGATGCAAGTAAACTCTAGTGTCATGAATGCACTATATTGTGCTTTAGATATTAATAAGTTTAATAGGGTCATGACATGTAAGTCAGCGAAAATAATTTTAGGACAAGCTAGAAGTAACCTATGAAGGAACTATAGATGTTAAAATAGTAGAATTGACATGCTCATAAGTGAGTGTGAGGCTTTTAAGATGAACCCGGATGAAACCATCACTAATATGTACACTAGGTTCACTCACATAATAAACTCCCTCAATGCCTTAGGAAAAAATTACTCAACTTATGAAATGATATGAAAAATCCTTAGAGGACTTCCTCCAATATGGGAACCAAAAGCCACAGCTATAACGGAAGGAAGAAATCTTAAGAATACCTTATTAGATGAACTAATGAGATCTCTTCTCACCTGTGAGATGACCATAAATGAAAGAAGTGGAAAATCTAAAGCCCAATAATCAATTGCTTTTAAAGCATCAAATGAAAATTCTAGTGATGAAGATGAAGAAGGGATGGATGAAAATGAAATAGCCTTCATATCCAAGAAACTTGTAAAAATTCTTAGAAGGAAGAATAAAATTACAAGAAAAATCTGGAACTCAAAATCAAATGAAGAAGAAGAAAAGGAAATCACTAAAAAGAAAACAAAAGTTGAACCTCCAACAAGCTATAATTGTAAGAAAGTTGGACATATAAAATCAGATTGTCCACAACTTAAGAAAGATTTCAAACAGAAAAGGAAAAATGCAATGAAAGCAATTGCTTGAGATAATATAAGTACAAGTAGTTCAGATAATGAATCAAGTGACCAAGAGGTTTCTTGCTATATGGCATGAGAAGATGATGAAGGAAAAAGCTCCTCATCTAAATCATTTAATGATTATAGTAGTGACTCAGTAGAAGAATCCAATGATGAAAGTATGCCTTTTTATAAAGAATTTCAAAACAAACTATTCAAGGTGCGTAAGATCTTAGTTAATGTGACTAAATGATATACATCATTGAAAAATAATAATGAAGGTGTAATGAAAGAGTTGGAATCTCTAAGACTTGTTGAAAGAGAAAAAGATTTAAAAATTAATATACTAGAAAGCAAGAATGAGAAGGTGATAAAAGAACTAGAAGATTTAAAGTCCAAAACTTCTATGGATAATAAAAAAGACTTATATATTTATGAACTAGAAAATAAAATTACCAAGATGTCTCAAAACCAAGAGAAGCTACAAGAAAAGGGCAAAAAAAATACTAGACTCAAAAATTGGTGATCATAAAAGAAAAATTGAGAATCAAGCTAAAATAATTTACAATTTCACTAGAGGAAAAGAGAATTTTGATAGAATGATTGGTGCACAGAGAATGCCTTTGAATAAAGAAGGCATAGGGTTCAATGGAGTTGAAAATACAAGGAAAAAGAACCTCTATATGGGGTACTTTACAAAAGCCTCCAAAGACTATGCTAGAACCTCCTCTAATGCTTATACTCACACTACATGTTTTCTATATAAGAAGAAAGGACACATTAAGTTCAAATGTCCATTAAAGAGGAAAAATGTGAAAATTAGACTAAACGTCAATAATTCATGCAATTGTGTATTTTTGCAATGTTTGGAGAATAAAAGAATCAACTTCTTCTAAACCATCCGGACCCAAGAAAGTATGGATACGTAGATAAAAAGCCTAGTTCACAAAGGAGTCCAAAGATATTAGGATTAGTCATTCCCTTTTTAGAAATAAAGAAAGCTACTTAATCCAATTCAAAACAAGGATAATGAACTAGTTAAAATAAAGAAAATCTTATGAAATAATTGAAAAATCATAAAATGTCGTTGGTAGCCTCAAATTAGGAGAACCTTAATTGAACATGACTTATCTTCAAAGAACAAGGAAGCTATATGTCTCAAAAGGCAATGCTAAAAAGATGCTTGAAGCCTAATAATTTGATAAAGCATTGTAAGGAAGTAAATTAGGAATGTTTCAGGATAAGAACAAAAATTTTTTTGAAAATTTACAGACTTCAAATGACTGAGCTTGAAAATTCAAAAAACTAAATATTGTAGCACTAAAGGCTCAGATGACTGAGCTTGGACCTCGAACGACTGAGGTGCTACTGCCTATTCAATTTCCTAATTTTGAAAATCTTCAGAAGACTGAACTAAATCTTCAAACTTCTGAGGTCATAGGAACTATATATTTAATACTTTAAGAACTATTGACGATTATAACATTGATACAAATAAAAACAAAAATGGCATTGTTGGCCAAAATCATAGGATGATTCGTATAAGTCTTAACTTAGAAAATATTAAGAAAGCAATATGAATTTTGGGAATTCATATGAAACAAAAAGAAAGAAATTTGAAGCAAATTGAGCTTATTGCATGAGTAATTTGATTAAGAAAAGTCATTTAAGAAAAATAAGATATATTTGAGAATGAGAGATACTTGAGCAGCATGAGGAAAAATTTAACAAAATTGTAGCACAATGCACAAATGATAATAATATGCTCCATGCTTATATGATATACTGATATGCTGCATACTTGCATGCTAAATGCTGATATTATGATATGTATATGTGGTGAGATACTAATGAAATGATAATATGAACTAACTATTGAGCTATGACTATGCTAAAATAATGACATGTATGATATCTTGATATTGCCAAAGACATGATAATGACTTGACTTATATTGATGATTTATGGCTCACTATACATTGCAAATTTGAACATGAAATTATTGAGTATGATTATGAAGCATGAATCTTAATATAATATATGAGTATGAGATTAATTCTTGACCATATCAGTTTATATGCTAATGATGGATCACATTATGTATTCTTGCATGATTGACTAATGGATAATCATATTATGATTGAAATATATGCAGACTTATGGACCTTTGTATTGCAATCTAAATGTGAAATTTGTTTTGGTCCTCAGTACCTTTATTTCGGTATATTATCTTGTTGATATAAAGAGGGAGAGAGATTTGAGTTGAAAACTTGATATCCATGAGCAGCATATGATATGATATTGGTATTATTCTTGATATTGGTATCCATGAGCACTTACATGAAATTGATTGATATTTGAGCATGACATGATAAATTGAAAAGCACAATTGGTATCTTCATGAATACATAGTTTACAATTCACAAATGAAAGTCTAAATTCATTGAATACAAGATACATTTCATTGAGGAGGAGCTTGACTTGTTAAATAATGATATCATGATTTATGGAAATCATTGAAAATTATCATCTTTTGTATTTTTGTTATGCTACTTTGGGGACTTTCTATTAATCTTATTATGTATGATAAATGCAAAGTTTCTATTTTGAGCATTCACTAGATCTATACTTTTGTTTATGGTTGCTCATTGCCTTAGTATTTATACGTTTTTTTCTTGATATCTTACTCTTTTCGATTGATGTCGAAAGGGGGAGAAATTTTGGGCAAATATTGAGCATGATATTGCATACTTAAGTTGATATATTGGCTCAACTATGAAAGTACTTGATCTTGAAGGATGTGATTTTGTTATATGAGCATATTGAAATTAATATTGAAATTGATCTTGATATTGCAATATTGTTAAGTTGATGCTTATTGTAAAGGGGAGTCTTTTTAAGGCGTACTCAATTTTTTGCTCCTTGTTATTCATCATAAAAAATGGGGAGACTGTTGGCCTTACAAGGCTTAAAATCTTGTTTGGATGATAACAAATCAGAGGAACTTAACATATGTGTGTTGATGATGTTTCAGGTTTACTTATAGATGAAGATCAAACTAAAGAAATGCAAATGAAAAGTTCAAATCTTACTTGGAAATCTAAAGCTAAATATTCATAAACATCCAAAGAAGTTCAACCAATATAAAAAAGATCAAAGAATGTGGAAACTTAAAATTTAAGAACATTGATGTAAGTACTTCATGTTTAAATATCTTATGAAATATGTTGAAGCTCTTTAGGGGTAATTATGGACTTAGAGACCATATTTAAAACTCTGGAAAATATTTTATAAGAAATCAAAATAAAAGAGTAAGAAGAATTTTTAAAAACTAAAATAAAAAACTAGAAAATGGTATGCCTAGAAGATTGAGGTATACTGCCAGAAGACTGAAGAGTTGCCTCAGAGACTAAAGTTTCACTTCAATCTACTGAAGAATTTCTTCAGAAGACTAAAGAATTAGTTCAGTCTGCTGAAGATTTTTCTGTTGGAATACAAAACAAACAATATACCCTCAGAAGACTGAACCCTCAGTTCAGTCATCTGACCCTGTGTCTAGACTAAAATTTTTAGCGTTTTAAGGTACTTCAGAAGACTGAACCTAACACTTTAGTCAACTGAACACAGTTAACAACTAATTTTCTTAAATGTTTTAAAATTCAAAGAATGGTTTCTTGTGTGCCAAAATTTATGAAAACTTGTGAGATATTCCAAGTTATCTTGGGCCACACGAAATTACTTTTGAAAGCCTATAAATACATAGTTTTCACAAATTAAATTAACCAAGAAATTTAAAAATCTGTTCATAAGCTGAAAGCCATATTGGTCTCTAAAAGCTCTCTCTTGCTCTCACTTTTGCACAACTGATTTGTTGAGAATTCTGAAGTGCTGAAGCAACCTTCTCAGATCTCTATACTTCTAAGTCTCTAATTCTCATCTAGAAAAGATCTCGGTGATAAATTCTATTGAGCTTCAATCTATTTCAATTTGATATTTGAATATTGAAGTATATAGTGTTTGAAATTGTACTAATTTACTCTTGTGAGAGTGTTATTGTACGCAAAGATTATTTCTTGTATCCTTGCAGTGTATTGACGATTCCAGGTTGTTGGATCATTGTACCGAGCATGGGGTATCATTTGGGAAGGCATTGTTCTAGCCTATTAAAGGAGTGACTGAGCATGGGGTATCGCTTATAATGGTTTGTTCTGCCTGGAAATGAATGGTATAGTGGAATCCTTAGTTGGTACTGGCCTAAGGCAAGGATATAGGTTGGGGATAAGCCAAACCTCGTAAAAAACATGGTGTCACTCCCTTTCCTTACTCTCTTTACTTTTCAGCATATATAAATTGTGTGGTGTATTCAAAGTGCTAGTTGTTGAGATTAAAAACTGAGATTAAAGAAGACTCTTAACATAAAAAAGTACATTTTGATTAAACTTTTGTGGAAACCCACAAGGGAGTACGTTGTTTAATCATTTGTGGAAATATTTATTAAGAGAAGTGCAAACAATTTAATTTAATACAGGGCTTGAAAAAAACTCATACATTCACAAGGTTGCAAAAGTTGAAAGTGCTAAAGAGCTGCATACTTTATCTTGGTTTGGTAACTTTGGTTGTTTACTTTAAAGTTGTTGATTGGTTTTTGGTTGATTGAGTTTTGATTACTTGTGTTGTGTTTTGGTTTGTGGATTGAATAAGTAAATAAGCTTATGAAGTGTGATCATTAAATTAACAAAAGGGTTAAGAATTTATAAAAGGTATTAAAAGAAAATTTTAATAACTCAATTCACCCCCCTCTTGGGGTTACACCTCAACTTTCAAATCCTACTACCTTTCAAAAGGTAGTGCACGACCAAGAGAAGGGTAGATGGATAGGTGTCGTGGTGGACGAGATGAAGTTAATGTATAAGAATTAGATGTGTGGGTTGGTGGAGCTCTCAAAGGGGGAGAAGGATGAAATTAGGAATAGCTTCCCAAGAGGGAGGGGGGGGGGTGAATTGGCTTTTTAAAACTTTCTCTTTACTTCTTTTAAAAACCTTAACTTCTTTTATGAATAAACCGATTCTTTGACTTATTTATTTATTTTGTCAATCAAACAAGAACAATCAAGCAACAACACAATTAAACATTCAATCTTCAACCACACTTTGAAAGTAAAAACAATCAAACAATTAATCACAATTTCCAAACCAACACAATCAATTTGATTGCCAAATATAAATTTACTTCAACACTATAAGATTGATGGAAGCATTCAAGATTAGTATATGTAACTTTCAACTTTTATGTTGTGTTTAGCCCTGCAGTAAATATGAGTTTGAAAAAAGCCCTGTATATATGAAATTTCTTCTTCAATATAAAATCCAATTACTCTTTCCAAACTTCAGAATTCAAATAAACTCTTAAGCTAATTTATCTTTGGGGTGTTTAGCCAAGTAACGTACTCCTGTATGGTTTCCGCAAAGAGTGGTTCAACTAACGTACTCCCTTTCGGTTTCTGCAACCCAAATCAAAATCAAACTTTAAGATTTTACTTGATTTCCGAATATACGTAGTTTATATGATTTTCAAATTCAAATCATCCACGCAATTTAAATAAGTACAGAAAATTAAAAATAAGGAAATAGAGAGTGAGACGGATATTTTTACGAGGTTCTGCTTCTACCCAGCCTACGTCCTCACCTTGGGCAAACCATAAAAGGATTCACTAAACCTGTTCCTTTGATGAGTGGAACAAAATCTTTACAAGCGATACCCCACGCTCAAACACTCCTTCACTAGGCTAGAGCCCACCTCTCCAAACAATGTCCCCTCGTTCGGTCACTCCTTAATTAGGCTAAAGCCTACCTCTCTAAACAATATCCCCTTGCTTAGCCAACGATTCAAACAATCCTTGAAACGTCAAAGAACTACAAGAAACAAGATATAATATGCGTACAAATATACTCTCACAAAGAGCAAGTTAGTATAAGTTCAACACTATATACTTCAATGTAAAATATCAATATGAAATAGAATGAAGCTTAAGTGTAGAATTCACCAATATCCTTCTTAGATGAGGATTAGTAGTAGGAATTCAAAGAAGGAAGGATTAAAACTTTAGAATATCTCAGCAAAAGAGATTTGCAATAAGTGAACAAGAGAACTTTGGAAGAACAAGAGTGCTTTCAACTTCTCAAAACAGATTTTTCAATTCTTGGTATGTTTTGATTTGGAAAACCATGTATTTTTAGGCAATTAGACTTATTTCCATGGTGCTAAAGTTTCCTTGGAGTGTTTCCCAAGTTTTTAGAAAGTTTGGAGGCCAAGAAAATAATATTTAAAAAATAAATTTTTTGAAATTTATGCCCGTTAACAGTGTTCAGATGACTGAAGTCTCGGGTTCAGTCATCTGAGGTGGTTCTGCCTCTAAAAAAAATTCAGCAAAAAATATTTAGATAACTAAACTTAATATTCAGTCATCTAAACTTATTCTTCAAACTTCTGAAGTTACACTTCGGTCGTCTGAAGTGGCTCTGTTTGCTGTTCAGTCAGCTGAAGTTCCTCCCGTGAATAGTGTTCAGTTGGCTGACAACTGTGATCCCGCTTTAGTATTTTGCTAATAAATTTTTTTTTATGACTTCAAATTATTTTTTCTTAGTGTCAAATGAAAGCTAAGAGAAAATTTTACGACGTTCATGTTGAACACTTTTTAAAATAAAGAGTTATAGATAGAGGAAAATGTACCTCAATGCAGAAGTATAAAAACTGACAGCATTTGAAAACACCTCCTTTTGGTGCTTTTCATTCCAAAAATAATTTTAACCATTTTGAAATATATTTTGACCTTATGAAAATATTTTCCAAGTATTTTAAAAGGTATCTAGGTCCAAGAAGTTAACTTAAGAGCTTCATAATATTTCAAACGATATTTAAACATTAAAGTACTTACATAAATACTTCTAAGACTTGACATTCTAAACACTCAAGTCTTCATGATTGCTTTGACTCTTTCTTGGTCTTCAAGTTTTAATATTCTTTGGACTTTTTCACTTTGCTTTTCTTTTTCTCTTTTGACTTTAACATTCCTTGGCTTTTCACAAATCATTTATGTTCTCATATTCTTCAAGTTTTAATATATCATCTTTAAATCCATGCTTTGATCTTTAAATCCATGCTTTGACTCTTTTAAACTTCATTTGATCCTTGTGAGCACTTTAACCTTGTTTTCTCATATATGAGCCCTGAGACAACATTACTCACACAAATATGTTAAATTCCACTTGTTTGTTAGTATCAAGACAAGATAACAAGATTTTAAGCCTTGTAAGGCCAACAATCTCCCCCTTTTTGATGATGACAAACAAGGAGCAAAAATTTGAGTAAGTTTTAAAAAGGCTCCCCCTTTCAATAAGCATCATTTAAAAAATATTTTTATGTATCATGCTCATATATCAAAATGACATTATTTAATATCAATATCAATCAACATCAAGTACTTATCCTCCTTTTGTTGCTCTAAAACTTCTCCCCCTTTTGGAATCAATCAAAAAGAGTAAGACTTTAGGTACTAAGGCTATGAGCAATCATAAAAAGTATAGTACTTTAAACTTCAACATGCATAATAATTCATGATACCGATTATTTATTCCATGATTCCAATTTAATAATTAGGGAAGAACCATAATACAAATAATAAGTCATATTACTCCCCCTGAATTTAATACATTTAGATTTGATACCAATTATGCTTTTATTATCCATGCTTCATATATTGATTTATATCCTGTATGTTCTCATGAACACAATCATTGAATACCAATATCATGTTAACATCATTAATGCTTATAATTCTTAAATATCAATTTGTGATACCAATTGAGCCTTTTACATTGTGACACCAATTAAAATTTTTAAAATCTGATACCAAAAAAAAAAAAAAAACTGTATAGATACCAAAGCTAATATCATATCATGCATAGTTCATGGATATCAAAAATATCATTCATAGCTTATGGATACCAATATAAAGAGCAGCACAAGACAAATTTATCCACTTAATTCATTATTAGCATGCATAGTCAAAAATTAATTTTATATCAAGATTCATGCTCATGGTCAATAATCTCATGCTCAAACTCTATTCTTCTTATATCAAGATTTAGCTTCATAATCATGCTCAAGTTTGCAATATAATGAGCCATAAATTATCAATATAAGTTAAGTCAAGTCAAGTCATACTCATGTAGCATATAGCTTATCAACACATCACATAAGCAGGGAGCTTATCATATAGGCATGTAGGCTTTCATTCTCAAATATCTTCTTCTTAATCAAGGTACTTAAGTAATAAGCTCAATTTGATATTTTTTATATATTTTTTAATTTAAGCATTGTAAAGATCATCCTATGATTTTGAACCAACAATGCTATTTTCTTTATGTTTGTATGAAGTTATTATTTCACTTTTGGTACCCATACCTTCTTGAGTCCAGTTGATTTGTCAAGAGATGTTTCTTTTATCTTCCATACTTGTTTTGTTTTAACACCTTTCCTCTTAAATGGACATTCAAATTTTATATGCCCCTTTTTCTTACATTGATAGCATATGGTGTTAGTGTAGGCATTAGAAGACGTGTTTGCATAGTCTTTGGATCCTTTGAAGAAATATCCCATGTACAGACTTTTTTTCTTTTTATTTTCAACTCCATTGAAACCAATGCCTTCTTTGTTTAATGACATTCTTTGTGAGCCAATCATCTTATCAAGGTTTTCCTTTCCTTTGTAAAGTTGTAAGTAATTTTATCCTTATCTTTGATTTGATTCTTGAGATCATTTAACTCTATGTCTAGAGATAATTTTCTTATTCTGTCCTCTAATCCAGAAATATACATATCTTTCTCATATACCGTAGAGGATAGGGATCGAAGGCCTTCTATCGTTTGCTTTCTAGTTTCTTGATTTTCAAGTTGTTTTCTTTTTCAGCAAGATTTTTGGATTCTATTTCTTTCATTGCTAATTCATACCTATGTTCTATTTGCTTGAGTTTTGAGTCTTTATCTCTTTCAACATTCTCTAAGGATTCTAACTCTTTCATTAAACTTTCATTCTTATTCTTCAATGAGGTGTTTTGTTTATTTTATTTGATCAGCATCTTATGTACTTTGAATAAATCATTTTGAAGTTCATCATAAGATGACTTACCCTCATCACTTGATTCATCACTAGAAGAATTATTTGAAGATTTAGTTGAGCAGCTTTCTTCATTATCCCATACCATAAAGCACGTGTAAGTAACCTCTTGGTCACTTATTTCATTCTCTGAACTACTTGTACTATCCCAAGTAGTAGCTTTCATGGCCTTCTTGTTTTTCTTTTTAGACCCTTTCTTTAATAGTGGACATTCCGGACTTAATTGCAATTATAGCATGTAAGAGTTTTATTCTTTGATTTCTTTTTACTGATATCTTTTTCTTCTGATTCGGAGTCTTGATTTCTTCTTTTGAATTTGTTTCTCCTTCTAAAAATTTTTTCTAGCCTTTTAGATATAAAGGTTGCTTCATCTTCATCCATCTCTTCACTACTAGAGTTCTCCTTTGAGGCTTTGAAGGCTATTGTTTCTTGGGCTTTGGTTTTCCCACTCTTTTCATTCATTGCCATTTCGTATGTGAGGAGAGAACCTATAAGCTTATCTAAGGATGTGTTTTTCATATTTCTACCTTCCGTAATAGCAGTAGCCTTTGGTTCCCACATGGAGGGAAGGCCTCTTAGAATTTTTCTTATCATCTCATAAGTAGTGTAAGTTTTTCCTAAGGCATTTAGGGAATTTATTATATGAGTAAACCTAGTATACATGCTGGATATGGATTCATCCGGGTTCATTTTAAATGCTTCATATTCTCTTGTAAGCATATCAACCCTAATATCCCTAACATCCGTCGTTCCTTCATATGTTACTTCTAGCTTATCCCATATTGCCTTAGCTATTTTGCAGGCCATTACTCTATTAAATTTATTAGCATCTAAAGCAAAATATAGATCATTCATAGCACTAGAGTTTATTTTCAACATTTTATAATCTCTTTCAGTCATGTCTTTCTTTTCCTTAGGTATTTGTTTTCCATCTACTAATGTGGTAGGAATTAGATCACCATCCGTGACAACCTCCCAAGCTTTCCAATCCATGGTTTGAAGGTATATTTGCATTCTATTTTTCCAAAATGTATAGTTGTGTCCACAAAAGATTGGTGGCCTAATTAAAGATTTTCCCTCTCCAAAGGGAGCTACGCCTAAGTTAGCCATTTAGATCTTTTTATAACTTCTAGTGAAGAGTTGCTATAACTTGGCTCTAATACCAATTGAAATTAGGAATAGCTTCCTAAGAGAGGGGGGGGGGTGAAATGGCTTTTTAAAACTTTCTCTTTAATTCTTTTAAAATCCTTAAGTTCTTTTGTGAATAAACCAATTTTTTGACTTGTTTATTTATTTTGTCAGTCAAACAAGAACAATTAATCAACAACACAATTAAACAGAATTAAATATTCAATCTTCAACCATACTTTGAAAGTAAAAAAAATCAAACAATTAATCACAATTTCCAAACCAACACAACCAATTTGATTACCAAATATAAATTTACTTCAGCACTATAAGATTGACGGAAGCATTCAAGATTAGTATATGTAACTTTCAGCATTTATGTTGTGTTCAGCCCTGTAGTAAATATGAGTTTGAATAAAGCCCTGTATATGTGAAATTTCTTCTTCAATATAAAATCCAATTACTCTTTCCAAACTTCAAAATTCAAATAAACTCTTAAGTTAATTTATCTTTGGGGTGTTTAGTCAAGTAACGTACTCCCGTATGGTTTCCACAAAGAATGGTTTAACCAACGTACTCCCTTTCGGTTTTTGAAACCCAAATCAAAATCAAACTTTAAGGTTTTACTTGATTTATGAATATATGTAGTTTATATGATTTTCAAATTCAAATCATCCAAGCAATTTAAATAAGTATTGAAAATAAAGAATAAGGAAAGAGAGAGTGATACAAATATTTTTACGAGGTTCGGCTTATACCTAACCTACGTCCTCGCCTTTGGCAAACCACCAAAGGATTCACTAAACCTGTTCCATTGATAGGTGGAACAAAACCTTTACAAGCGATACCCCATGCTCAAACACTCCCTCACTAGGCTAGAGCCCGCCTCTCCAAACGATGTCCCCTCGTTCGGTCACTCCTTACGTAGGCTAGAGCCCGCCTCTCTAAGCAATATCCTCTTGCTTAGCCAACGATCCAAACAATCCTTAAAATGTCAAAGAACTACAAGAAACAAGATATAATATGCATACAAATATACTCTCACAAAGAGCAAGTTATTACAAGTTCAACACTACATACTTCAATGTAAAATATCAATATGAAATAGAATGCAGCTTAAGTGTAGAATTCAGCAATATCCTTCTTAGATGAGGATTAGTAGTAGGAATTCAGAGAAGGAAGGATTAGCACTTCAGAATATCTTAGAAAAAGAGATTTGCAATGAGTGAACTAGAGAACTTTGGAAGAACAAGAGTGCTTTCAGCTTCTCAAAACAGATTTTTCAATTCTTGGTATGTTTTGATTTGGAAAACCATGTATTTATAGGCAATTAGACTTGTTTCCATGCTGCTAAAGTTTCCTTGGAGTGTTTCCCAAGTTTTTAGAAAGTTTGGAGCCCAAGAAAATAATATTTAAAAAAATAAAATTTTTGAAATTTATGCCCGTTAACAGTGTTCAGATGACTGAAGTCTCGGGTTCAGTCATCTGAGGTGGTTCTGCCTCTAAAAAAAATTCAGCAAAAAATATTTAGATAACTAAACTTAATATTCAGTCATCTAAACTTATTCTTCAAACTTCTGAAGTTACACTTCGGTCGTCTGAAGTGGCTCTGTTTGCTGTTCAGTCAGCTGAAGTTCCTCCCGTGAATAGTGTTCAGTTGGCTGACAACTGTGATCCCGCTTTAGTATTTTGCTAATAAATTTTTTTTTATAACTTTAAATTATTTTTTCTTAGTGTCAAATGAAAGCTAAGAGAAAATTTTACGACGTTCATGTTGAACACTTTTTAAAATAAAGAGTTATAGATAGAGAAAAATGTACCTCAATGTGGATGTATAAAAACTGACAGCATTTGGAAAAACCTCCTTTTGGTGCTTTTCATTCCAAAAATAATTTTAACCTTTTTGAAATATATTTTGACCTTATGAAAATATTTTCCAAGTATTTTAAAAGGTATCGATGTCCAAGAAGTTAACTTAAGAGCTTCATAATATTTCAAACGATATTGAAACATTAAAGTACTTACATAAAGACTTCTAAGACTTGACATTCTATACACTCTAGTCTTCATGCTCACTTTGACTCTTTTTTTGTCTTCAAGTTTTAATATTCTTTGGGCTTTGTCACTTTGCTTTTCTTTGGATCTTTTGACTTTAACATTCCTTGGCTTTCAACAAATCATTCATGTTCTCATATATAATATATCATCTTTAAATTCATGCTTTGATCTTTAAATCCATGCTTTAACTCTTTTAAGCTTCATTTGATCCTTGTGAGCACTTTGAACTTGCTTTATCATATATAAGCCCTGAGACAACATTACTCACAAAAATATGTTAAATTCTACTTGTTTGTTAGCATCAAAACAAGATAACAAGATTTTAAGCCTTATAAGGCCAACAAAGGAGATAGCATGCAAGTGGGCAATTATCTGTTGTTTACGTGAGTGACATGCCAATTGTTGGAAGGGTTCTAATTGAGGTAAATCAGTCGGGGAGTCTATTGAGAAAGGAAGTTGACATGAAGGTGTTGGGTGTTGCCAAGAGTATTCTTGGGTTGGAGATTCGCAAGAGTAAAGTTATGGGGAGATTGGGATTATCTCAGGGTGACTTTATGGTCATAGCTGTAGGGAGATTAGTGTTATCTTAGGGTGGCTGTGTGGGAAAAACTACATAGAGATTGTGTTTATCTCAGGGTGGTTTTGTGGATCATGTGTTGGAGAGGTTTAGCATGGTTAATGTTAAACTGATGCCTAGTACACCATTGACGAATCTAAGTAAACAGTCTACCGCTCAGTAGTCAAGGACGAACGATGATGTTCGGGACTTGTCCAAGGTCTCCTACACTAGTACAATTAGGCACTTCGGTAGGAAATAGAGGGTTCTGTCAATTGTGAGGTTCACATATATAGACTACATATGGGACTTGGAAAATAGGAGCCTTGGAATGAGGTATGTTGTAGGAAGGCCTAATTGTTAGAAGTCTAAAGTACAATTTCACAGTGCACTAGTTACAACTAGATCAAAGTTTTTAGCAGTGGTTGGGGCTGCCAATGTAGCATTGTGGTTTAATGGATCATTTAAGGAGCTAGGTGTTCATCTAGGTAGAGTTCTTGTTACCACAGTCAAGTTCAAGCGTGGCTCAGACTTGGTTTATGTCTCTAGGTGTTTGACGGGAGACGGGTCCTAATCTACTGGTCCGGGTGGATCAGCGAGGATTATGCTTTCGTATTTCTCCTAAGTGATGAATATTCCCCAAGGTGAAGATTGTTGGGGATGTGGCTCATATACTTAGTGGAACACATGTACTAGGGAAAGCATTGTGAAGTAAGGGACTAAGAGAGAGATGTAGGGTGCAGCCATAAAGACAAACCATCATAGTTTTGGGTGTAACCATCGACGATTTTTGGCAGTGTTGCAAGGGTAATTTTCTCGGCTTCAAACCGTCGATGGTTTGGCCTAAAACTTTGACAATTTCACTCGTGAACATCACTGATTTTCAAATTTGAGATCAGAAGTTTACGAGTTTTTGGAGGAATTTCATCCATGAGATCACTACGAAAGTGTTTTAGATAAACTGTAGGTCTTCTGTACGCATTAGACTAGTATATTATCATTATTATTTAACCCTAGAAAGTGTAAGCTTGGTGCAAGCTTCATTAAGCCTTGTAAGCTTCATTGTTCATAGTGAAAACAACTGCTGCTCCCATGGATGCAAGTAAATTGCAGAACCATATAAATTCTTGTGTTTTGATTGTTGCTTTCATTGATTCTCATTATTGAGTGATTACTAGTTTCGTATAGTTCATCATCGAGTGCTTGCTTTCTTGTTCCATTGATTATTCGTGAGAGTTTGTTTGAGGTCTTCCACTGTGCACATTTAACATCGACAATTGGTTTCTAAGTACTGATTGTTTGGGAACAACAATTGGTAGCAGACCTGAGTGATTGTTGGTGTGGTGAACAACATTGTCCATTGATACTAAGGCTTTAAATATTATTCATTTCGACAAAGACAATTGGAAATATAAGATGAAATAGAGATAAATGTCTTCAAGAGGAGAACACACATAACCATCTAGTGGACTCGTAAGCTTGGCATGAGTTTGACAAACTACATACGTGGTTTTCTAGTGATCCCTATAACATCAGCCTTAGTCTTACTTCATATGGTTTCAAAGCTTTTAGTAACACAAACAACTTGTAGTACATGACCAATTATGATGATGTCATACAATTTGCCATTTTGGAGATATATGAAAGAATCCTTCATTTACATGTCTTTAGTTATTCTTGGACTGAGTGCACTTGGTAATGAGATTGATGTTTACCTAGGGTCAATCATTGATAAGTTGAAAGAACTATGGGAAAAAGAAGTGGAAACATATGACATGGAAAATGGGAAAATATTTTAGTTGCATGTTGCAATTTTGTGGACATCTAATGATTTTCCTACTTATGGATTCAATCTAGGTTGACCATAAAAGGATACTTCGCATGCCTAGTGTGTAATAAGGATGTTGTACCCTTGTCCTTGAAGCATGAATGAAAGTTATGCTTTATGTGTCATCATCATTTTTTTCCATATGGACATTCTTGGAGGATTCGTTATAATAGAAACTTCAATGGAAAATTCGAATGAATGTTGCAATCAAAAAAATTAAGTGGGAAATACATATTAAAGCATTTTAAGTAGATAAAAAATGTGAAATTTGGGAAATCCTTGGGCAATAGAAAAAGGAAAAGCAGTGACATCGAGTTAAAATGAACAAAGATAAGCATCTTTTTGGAGTTGCCATGCTAGAAAGATCATTTGCCATGCCATAATGTGGATGTTGTCCACATTGAGAAGAACATATGTGAAAATTTGATTGGAACATTATTATATATAAATGGGAAGAAGAAGGATAATGCAAATGCTCACTTGGATATGGAGGAGACGGGAATAAGGCCTAAGTTTTACCTAATACGTTATCTTGACAAGCTTCCCATGCCATCAACATGTTACACATTGTCGAGGGATGAAAAAAAATAGTTTCTTTGAATGGTTGAAACTAGTGAAGGTTCCCAATGAATATGCATATGACATATCTCTCCATATAAGCTCGAAGGATGGTAAGATGTTAGGAATGAAAAGTCATGACATGTCCTTCAAAGTGTTTTACTAGGTTTTCCTTCGTGGATACTTGATTGATGATTGTCGCTTAGCATTGATTGAGTTGGAAACTTTTTTCGAGAGTTGTGTTGAAAAAATTTGAAGTTAAATGTACTTGAATGGTTAGAGAAAGACATTGTAATCATACTCTATAAGCTATAGAAAATATTTCCACCAGTATTTTTGATGTTATGGTCCACCTAGCTATCCATTTACCAATGGAGGCTATAACTGCAGGACGATGGCAATACCGTTGAATGTAACAATTGAAAGGTAACTTTTATCTGCAATAAAAATGATTTCCTTTCTTTATTTTCATGTGTCATAATCTTATGTATGTTGCATTGAATCTTGTCCACTCTACAAAACTATGTATGTAACAAGGAATGACTAGAAGGTTTAATCATTGAGGTGAACATTGATAGTGAATATCTTGCAATTTTCTCAATGTATGTACAAGATATTGACACAAGGTTCATACGTGATGAGCGAAATGTAGACATAAATGGTAATAATGAAGACCAAGAACCCATCAGCTCCATATTTAGAGCAAATGTCTAACCATTGGGTGGACAGATATATGATTTCATTGATATTGAAGAGTTGACAAATGCACATTTTTACGTTCTCAATAATTATGATGAAGTTGTTCCATATATTGTGTATGTGATTTTTTAATCCATTCTTTGCATTTTATATGTCCATATATACATGCATGACATTAACATATATTATTGTTGCATACATTGAACATAAAGCTAAACTTGAAAAGGAAAATGAAAGAAATGTTGAACAAAGGCATAAGAAAGAATTTGTCTAGTGGTTTAGGACATGTGTAGGTAACAATTTTTTTTTTTTTTTTTTTTGTGAATTTAATAATAATTAAATTTTCTATAATTGTTAACTCATCTAAACTTATTCTTACTAGATAAAACTCATGTATTATAATAAATAACCTATGGCAAGTAAAGATTTGTATGCATTGGAATGTGATCCTGATCAACAAGTTAACCACTACACTAGTTGCATTGTTAATGGCTTAAGGTTTTATGTGAAGTCACTTGAGTTGCATAGAAAAACCCAAACTAATGGTGTTGTCGTTCTAGGCACAGATGAGATAAGGATAATGACTAATTTGATATCTTAAATGACATTATTGAGCTAAACTATGGAGCCAATAAACTCATCTACTTGTTCAAATGTGGCTGGTATTAGGAATAAAAAGAGTGGGATAAACATAGATGCCTGCTTTACTAGTGTCAAATTTAATAAGACATGGTATCAATATGTTCTTTTTGTAAGAGCAACACAGACATAACAAGTGTTTTATCTTAAGGGCACAAAGTTGAAGGGTGGCTGACATATGGCATAAAAAAGAAAGCTAACGAGTTTGTATGATATAGAAGAAGTTGAAGATAGGGAGAATAATGTATTGGAGAATGCTTTCCAACAAGCTAAGTCATTTGTTAGTGCAACAACTTAATTCGATTCAAATGTTGCCTTTTTTGGTAACAATGATGTTGATGGGGAAGAAGTTGATCCTATACTATTGAATAGGGTTGGTGTCGTGATAGAAAAAGTAGGGGCTAATCAAGTTCAAATGGATGATGTACATATTGAATTCATCAATGATGATGATAATAATGTAGAAGATGAAACAATGGTGGATTACTATATTAAGAAAAAGATACTAGAAACTGATGATGACATAGATATTGAGGATGCGTAATCATTTTATGTATGCTATCATACTATATTTCATAGGTACGTATTTATGATGTCATATTATATTTCATATAATTGATTTGTATAAATAACTAGAAAATAACTTTACTATAATCCCATTTAATATACATATATCTTATTGAGTGTTGTTTATAATGTAGCCATGTAACTAGGTGGCTTTAGATGCATGAGGTGTAGGCCCTCTGATGCTACAACTTAGGCCAATGATGTGGTAGCGGTACAACCATAGACAACACTTGCTGAGGGGTCTCCAATGACTGGGGAGACCCAAGGTGATTTGCCTACCCATATTATTAGCATCGGTTAGATTATGATTATTTCTTTTCTTATAAAAAAAAAATAAATTGATTATTTTTATACATGTATACATATTATTTATCCTCAAAATTTATTTTCAGCATTGACCTTCACAAAAATGAGGTCAGGACATGGTGCAATGAAAAATACCATGCCTCGAAAGCATTTGTAGATGATAAGATAATGTATTCATATTGAGATCCCAGTCAACTACATGGTTGATGAGTCCCTAAAATGCATGATTTTAGATCCTCATTTACTTTTTTTTATCCTTGTTTTATTATGTAAGTACTCAAAGCTATCATTGTTCAGAGCTATGCAAGGTTTGTTCGTATTTTCAGGAAAAAAAGGTAAAACCAAGGAATTAGGTGTATGAGAAGCTAAAGGAGAATTTGGGCACATGCAAAGCTCAAATCAGATGCTCATCCAAACTCCTGAAGCTCCAAATCATCAAAAGAAAAGAAGACTTTGCTCTACTAAGGGGTGCAACTAGCAACTCAAGGGGCAACCAAGTCCTCACTAGTAGAATCCGAGGTTTAGAGTGAGGATGAATTGCTGCGAGGGTCAACCAAGCCCTCAACCAAGTGACTCTCAAGGGCAACCACGTCGATATACTAATGTAGGACTAAGATCGGAAATACCGAGAGCCTCGATGATGTGCTCGACCAGAGAGGCCATGAGGTGCGACAATGTCAAGTTCCTGAGATTCCCTGAAGTTTGAGATCTTGCAAACATTGACCATTGACTCAACTAGTAGGACCCCGTGGCACGACTGAGTCGATAATGCTGAAGATTCAAATCACTGCCTTTCCCAGGAGAATCAACTAGGGCAGGCAAAAGGAAGACATGGGAGTGACTTGGTCTATAGCAACGATCTTCTACGCGAGATATGCTGCAAACTTTCCTAAATTATGAAACAAAATTTGTAAACCCTAGAGCCTATAAGTAATCACTACAAACATGAGCTTTGGGTTCCTTTTTGGCCTCTCTTAGGTTAGTGAGAGACCTAAGACATCATTGAGAGCCAAGTTAGAGTAGGAGTAAAGTGGATTTCAATTCCTACTTTGATGTGTGCACAAAGTGTCCGACAACCTATGACAACCAGCAACATTTGAGTAATCTGCATGTATAGTACATGATATTCTCTTGTTCCTTCTAGCATTGGTGAAACATGTATCGAATACAAAAGATCAATCTTTTAGTTGTTTTCCCTTCACCACTTTCTTTTACATGATTTCCTTTGCTGCTTTAGATTTATTGCTTTGATGAATGATGATAGGTTGCAATAAGGAATAGCACTACTATTGTATCAGTTAGGATAAGTAGTTGGCTACGGCTACGTGAAGGTGTTCGTGATCATTGAGACAGGGTATACTCTGATTCCCGACCGTGCTCCAGACAGTTGGTGCACCCTTACTACCCTGTGCCCTTGAATGACCCTCTTCCTCTTTGGCCTGAGATGGTTCAGGTTAGTACTCCTATGTATTCCTAGTTGAACGTAGTTAGAGGCAAGAAGTCCAGCACCTGATTCATAATCTCATCACTGCTTTGTAGGTGTAGGGTAATATAGTTTTTACTTGCTTTCTTATAGTTAGTTAGATTTCACCCATTGCAAAATACCATCTTTTTACCTTTCTTTTTACACAAGGCACTAAAAAACTGATTGAAAAAAGGTTTACAATTGCACGGTTTACTCCTTGTGGATTGATACTTGACTTCCCCACTTTCTACTGAATTTTGGAAAATTTAGGTTTTATAAATATTTTTTTTGGTAGTTACGGACCCAAGCCTTGGTGAGCTTGCCAAATTTTGGCGCCGTTGTTGGGGACTAGGGTGTAGTCGTTAGCCAATTTCTCTCTTAGGGTATTTTTGCTTTGTCTATACATGTTTTTGCTTTTATATTTTATTGGTTACATATTGAAGTTTTAATCTCATAGGTCCTTAGGAAACCTATCTATAATCTAGAGAAAGCTGAGTCGTCAGAACTAAAAGCCATGGTCGAAAATAACTCATTAGTTCCCGTTGAACAAATCTAGGAACCCCGAGCTCCCTGCCTACCTGTGGTAGGAGAGCAACCCCTTCAGCCTCTTAAGCACTACTTTGTGCCTAATACATACACCTTGCCATCTTGCATCCAGTTCTCGGATGTTTAGGCGGTGCAATTTGAGATTAAGACTTCGATCATCTCGGTGATGCCAACCTTTAATGGGAACTCCTGTGAAAATCCTTATCGGCATCTCGATGAGTTCTTAGAGATCTAATCCACCATCCATATACCTAATTTTAGTGATGACGCCCTTCGCCGTAGCCTCTTTCCATTCTCTTTGAAGGATAAAACCAAATATTGGTTGACATCCTTATAGCCGAACTTGGTGACCAAATGGGCCACCATGCAACATGAATTCCTAAAAAAGTACTTCCCAATTGGAAAGACTAACTAGTTGCGAAGGGCAATCACAAGTTTCACACAAACGGATGGGGAACTTTTCTTTAAGTTGTGGGAGCATTTTAGGGACCTATTTCGTAAATGTCCACATCATTAGGTCCCCAAGTGGCAATTAGTACAAACCTTTTACGAAGAGTTAGCTGAGAGAGATAAGACCATGTTTGATGCCTCATGCTAAAGTACTTTCCTTACAAAGCATGAGAATGAGGCATGGGTTCTCTTCGAAAATCTAGCTGAGAATTCTTAGCAACATATGGTTGCTTCTTCTGGACCTCCCCAACCCATCCACTTCTAAACCTAAGGGATTTTACGAGTTGGCTGCAAACCATGACCTAGGCCCTACATTGCACTTCATATCCAAAAAGTTAGATTAATGCTCGTCCTTAGAACTGCAATTGCATACAATGGCATGTGTAGAGGTTTGTGCAATCTACTGTGATACTTCCCATACATGTTATAATTTCCCATACGCGTCTTCCCAGCCAAAGCTTATGCAAAAGGAAGTGAAAGCCACCCACAATTGGTATGATAGGTTGTCCAATGACCCTTATTTTGATACCTACAACCCTGGTGGAAACAACATCCCTACTTCTCTTGGAGGTCGCAAGCTCTAGGTTTCCAATACCAAAGACCACCAAAAGCCTCTAATGCTAGACATCCTTGTCCATACCAAAAATTTTCAAAATCATCCTAATTCAGCCCCCAAATCTTCAACCTTTTAGCAGCCATCTCCCTCTCGGCCTAAGTATGACACATTTCAGGAGACGATGTTGACAACCCTTAAAAGCATTGAGGCTGATTGTCAAATAGATCGGCAACTCCTTCATTCCCACTCCTAGTCCATCACAAAGTTAAAAGCCACCCTAGGGCAACTAGCTACTGCTTTGAGTCGGAGAGATGAAGGAAAATTACCAAGTCAACCCTTAGTGAACCAAAGGAACAATATGGGGTAGAATGTGAACCGGATGCTGGTCCGTCATCATACCCTAAGCAAGCCCAGGTGATGACCACTCTCCAAAGTGGTAAGATGACAGATAATGAAACTAAGGAGCGATTGAGCGAGGGAGAAAATGAGGAAGAAAATAGGGTAGTACCCAATGCTACTTCTTGTACCTTATTTTCTTCTAGTTTAGAACATAAGCCCTTTAACCCCACACCTATCACTGGAAGGACCAAATCTCACTTCACCCCTCATAGGGCATTTCATGTCCCTGTAGTAGCACATCCTATAGCTTGTCTTAACTGAGCCCATCTAGGACATGTTTAAGCAAGTAAGGGTTGACAAGCCTCTCCTAGATGGCACCAAACAATCACTCATGTTCAAAACATTCCTTAAGGACTCACCAATGTAGGAGCAAGAGTCAAGGGTGCACATAGATGGATTGGTTAAGCAGGCCAAGTACATTAGCTCAATGATTTTAGGGCACCTCGTCCTTAAGCTAAAAGACCCCGGTTTGCCCACATTTCATGTATAATTGACAATCACACCATTGATGGGGCTCTCTTAGATTTAGGGTCAAGTGTTAATATCTTATTGTACTCTACCTATCAAAACCTCAACCTCAAGAAGTTGTAGCCCACTCCAGTCACATTATGTATAATAACCCAAACCAAGAAAATAGGATAAATAAATAAAAGAGAAAAGAAAGAAAAAGAAAAAGAAAAAGAAAAGGAAGAAAATGGTTTGGGAAAGGACCAAATCGTCAACGATTTTCCTGTAAGTCCAAACTATTGAGAGTAGTACACGGGGGATTTGGGTTTGGCATAGGCCAAACCGTCGGCAGTTTCGTGTGGGACAAAAATTCTATAAATAGAAGTGAGCTCTTTTTTTTTTTTTTTAGAAAAATAGATTTCCTCTCTCTCTAAAAAGCTAGGGTCTCGTATTTTTGGCTCTCTCCTTCGTGTTTCTCTCTCCTAAGCCTCCTAGATCACTCCCACGTGCTCTTCGATCCTCTCTCCCTCCTCCTAGCTCAAAGGTTCCCATGTTTCAGTGAGTTTCAGAAAGCTAGGGTTTTTCTTTCCCGTTCATTTCGGGCCGTTTTTGGGAAAAAAGGTAAGGGGAATAAATTATGTCAGTTCTTTTGTAAAGTCTACCGGTTAAAATGGAGTATATAGGTTTATGTATATGAATATCACTTTTGTTTCAAAACGTATCCGTTTTAAAAGAAGTAATTGAGCTTAGGGTTATGTAAACCACAATTATTACCAAAACTAATCGACTAAACTAAAGTATATGAACACAGGGTTATAGTAATGGATTTTCTGAATGTTCTAATTAGAATAAATTATTGGTTTTGAATCGTTATACATATTTTATAAAGGATTAAAGTGGGTAGGGTTGACCATCTCAGTTTATTAAATTATGGTTTAATGCTTAAATCGTGTGCCATGTGTAGTAACCCGGGAAAAAAATTATTAAGATTAATTATTAATTAATTAATTAAATATTACTAAATTGAATTAATTAAATTATGTAATTTGATGGTTATATATATATATATATATACATATAATATACTATTATTATAATATAAGTTTTATATATATAGGAAGCTAGAAGCTTCCTGAACTTTGAAGAGATTTCAAATTGAAATCTCAATTTCAATTTCCTTGCAAACAGAACCACCCCCTCTTTTCTTCTGCTTGGCTGTAAGGCCACTATCTCTCTCTCTCTCTTCTTGCTCCCTCTCTCTCTCTTTCTCTCTCTCTCTCTCTCTCTCTCTCTCTCTCTCTCTCTCTCTCTCTCTCTCTCTCTCTCTCTCTTCTCCATTTCCTAGGCCAAACATGTACCGATCAAAGTACGAAAAATACCATTGGGTTCCATTCTCAGCCACCAAAATTTTAATCGAAGTGGATTCATGATTAGGGCATTGTAGGCACCACTCTTGGGATAAGGTAAACCTACACTCCCTCTTTAATTTCTCCGTGACATTCAGTCAAATTGATGATTGAACACCACCATAGGGTCCCGATTTCGATTTTGAGCAAATTAATCAGAGCATATTTTAGGTTTGGGTATCCTAGGCACCATTCTGAGGCTTAAGTAAGGGGAATAAGTTATAACATCTTTTTATTAATTTTGAATCAATTAAATTCGAGTACATAAATTTATATATATAAGTATGATTTCTAAACGGTTTGAGCAATTGAAAATAAAATTTTTTTATTATAACTTATATTTTGGAAAAACTGTGTGGCATGAGAATAACCCCTCATAATTAACTGGTTGTAAATACATTTTGGTTGTAAATTCTACTTGGTTGTGAATACTGTCTGCTTGTGAATATTGTCTATTTTGAATATTGTCTGCTTGTGAATACTATCTGGTTATGAATACTGTGATGAATACATTGATGTGCTTGGTTATGTCATTGATGTGTATTGTGGTTCATGTAAATTGCGATATAACGTTGGTAGTGACATAAGGAGATCATTATATCGTACTTGATATAAATCACCATATAACGTTGGCAGTGATATGAGGAGGTCGTTATATGATTATTTATATAAATGGGGTAAAACGTTTGCAATGGAGTGAGGAGTTCATTTTACTGATTTACTATGAACAGGGTTGTGAGCGTGTGTTGTGATTGTGAAAGTGTGTGAAGTGCATGTGTGGTATCCTATGTGGATGAGTATCTTGTATGGATGTGAAGCTTATGAAGTATCATGTGTGAATGTGTGGTATCCTATGTGGATGTGTTGTGGCATTGTATATGCTAATTCTAGCATATGTTAGTCTTGAATGTATGTCAGCTTATGTATGTGTATTTAAATGCTTAAAAAATTAGGACGAAGTAAAACTCTCTGCTTGAGGGCTTACTGAGAAAGGTGAGTACTCTGATAAGTATTAATTGTAGCCTCATATGAATAAAAGAGGACAGTTACAAATGGTATCAAAGTAGAGGGAAGGTACATGTATGGGCATGTAATCTTCCCTATCCTCGGGAATTTTCGCCAGTAAATATTTATGTATGTGTGCGTGGATATGCATGCGTATTCTTTGTTGTGGTGGATTAAGAAACGACTGTATTTTATATATATTGAAACTCATTTGCTACACACTGTTATAATTTATTCCATCCATACTGAGAAGTGTCTCACCTAGTGGATTATTATCTTTCTAGGTCCTTTTGGTGATCAAGCTTAGCAAGCTCTAGGACCGAGTTTAGTTTTTGTGATTGTGAGTGGATGTAGATTTTGGAACTTTAAGTTGATGTCCTAATATTTTTTCCTGGTTATGTAATATAAAGTGAAGGGATACACCTTTGGGATGTATAGTATAGAACTCTGGTATTATAAAGGAGAATGTTTAATTATTTCTGCTGCGTGTATGTTAGATATGGTATCAAGGACGTAGGGATGGTCTCATAACACCCCAAGCCCCACTTGGCGGGTTTGGGGCATTACAAAGTGGTATCAGAGCTTTAGGTTGTTAGATTCTACAGACTTTAGAGCGGATTAATACTAAAGCATAAGTTCGAGATAGGATGAGGATAAAAAATGGGTAGATCAGGATACTATTAGGAATTTTGAGTTCATTTTGTAACCTGGAGGTAGAAATCCCTCGATGAGCTTCTGTGATTTTCTAAATCAGTTAACGAGTTCAAAAAACCATGGCAAATCCATTGATGGAAATGTTTCTAAATAAAGAAACTGGAACACGAAATTAGAACTTAAAGGTTAGGTTGGTTGATTTGTGGAGGAAAGTCTTTGAAGGAGAATCTTGGTAATTTAGGTGTTGTGATTTGACGGTTTGTGGTCAGCTTGGATGCTTGATGTTTTTAATTGAAGATTTGAATGCTAAGTAACGTATTTATGCATATCTATGAAGTATATTGAATTTGTGGTATGAAGATGGTTAGGTGAAAGGATTGAGTAGCGAATTTCGAGGAAGAAATTCTTTTAAGGAGAAAAGAATGTAGTAACCCGCAAAAAAAATTATTAAGATTAATTATTAATTAATTAATTAATTATTATTAAATTGAAATAATTAAATTAAGTAATATGATGGTTATATACATACATACATACATACATATATATATATATATATATATGCCTAAATATATAAGGAAAACTGATATATATGTATATATGTTTGTATGTATGTATGTATGCGTGCATATAAGTATATAATATAATATTATTATAATATAAGTTATATATATATATAGGAAGCTAGAAGCTTCCTAAACTTTGAAGAGATTTCAAATTGAAATCTTAATTTCAATTTCCCTGCAAACAGAAGCCCCCCCCCCTTTTCTTCTGCTTGACCATGAGGCCAATCTCTCTCTCTCCTCATGCTCTCTCTCTCTCTCTCTCTCTCTCTCTCTCTCTCTCTCTCTCTCTCTCTCTCTCTCTATTTTTCTCTTTTTCTCTCTCCTCGATTTCCTAGACCAAACGTGCGCCGATCAAAGTATAGAAAATACCCTTGGGTTCCATTCTCGGCCACCATCATTTTAACCGGAGTGGATTCGTGATTAGGGCGTCGTAGGCATCACTCCTGGGATAAGGTAAACCCACTCTCTCTCTTCAATTTCTCCTCGATATTCAGTCAAATTGATGATAGAACACCACCATAGGGTCCCGACTTCGATTCTGAGCGAATTAATCAGAGTAGATTTTAGGTTTGGGTATCCTAGGCACCATTCCAAGGCTTAGGTAAGGGGAATAAGTTATAAAAACTTTATATTAATATTGAATCAGTTAAATTTGAGTATGTAAATTTATATATATAAGTATGATTTTTGAATAATTTAGGCAATTGAAAAATACATTCAGCTGGAGCTGCATGTTGCCAAAGGACACATTCATGATCTTAGACCTATATTGAATATAGGCATTAGACGTAGCTAGGAATGGTCATCCTAACAAGACAAGGATCAGATCCTTGGTTGGGTCAAAAGGTTCCATATCCAAGACAATGAAGTCAACAAGATAGTAGAACTCTTTGATCTTAACGAAGACAACATCTATCACACCCTGGGGCCTTTTTACTGATTGATTGGTGAAACTCAAGGTGACTGGGGTGGGTTTCTGCTCTCCTAAATTGAATTTCTTATAGAATGAGTAAGGAAGTAGGTTCACACTAGCACCCAAATCTAAAAGAGCCTTATTGATGGTGTAATCGCCAATTACAAATGAGATGGTGGCAGCATCGGGGTCTTGATGTTTTGGAGGAATGTGACCTAGGAGAATTGAGCTTACGTGCTTGGTCAAACTAACTTGTTTGTTCATGTGCACCCTTGATTTGTGCTTTTGTGTGCATAAGTCCTTAGGGAACTTGACATACGCATCACTTGCTTAATAGCATCTAAGAGAGGAATATTGAGCTTGACTTATCGGAATGTATTGGTTTCCTTCTTAGATTTTGAGGGTGCATGAAAAGCTGCAAGGAATGACACTTTAGAGACATAATGGGGAAATTCTCCATTATTATAGAGGGTAGGTGTTTCGTTATCACCTACTAGACTAGGAGAAGGAGGATCACATGGTGCATCATCGAGTTCTTCCCCCGTTTTCTTCCTACCATTTTCTTGGTCTAACATCTCCCCATTAGGGAAGTACTTTTTCAAGAACTCATGTTGCATGGTGGCCCAGTTGGTCACCAAGTTCGACTCTAAAGAATTCAACCAATATTTGGTTTTGTCCTTTAGAGAAAATGGGAATAGCCTTAATCGAAGGGCTTCATCACCAAAGTTGGCATATGCATGGTGGAGCAAATTTCTAGGAATTCATCAAGATACTTATAAGGATTTTATGTCAAATTTCCATAAAAGTTGGGAAGCATCAATATGATAGAAGATTGAATCTCAACTAGAGCCGCCTTAACATCTGGAAATCAAATACAAGACAGCGAGGTATATGGTTTCGGTCTAAAGTAGTCTCTAAAAGGTCGAAGAGGTTGCTTTTCCACCACAGGTTGGCGGGGAGCTTGGGGTTCTAGGTTTTGAAAGGTGGGAATCGAATTGTGTTCAGCCATGATTTTATGTTCAGACGACTTGGCTATCTCGAGACTTGAGGTGGATTTCCCAATGGACCTACGAGATCTCTCAATCTTGAGGTCTATAGGCACTAACTTAGGATCCAAAGAGTGCAAACCCAGCATATACACATGTAGCACACAATCAAGACTTCAAAGTATTAAAAAAATTGAAAACAAAAGAAAAAAAGAAAAGAAAAAACAAAGCAATAATATTCTAAACTAGAAATTGGCTTACAAACATAACTAAGTCCCCAACAACGGTGCCAAAATTTGGTAGTGAGTCCTTTATTACCAAAGATAAAATTTATAAACCTAACTAACCCAAGTTAAGTAGAACAGTGAGTAAGTCAGGTGTCGATCCACAAGGACTGCAGTGCAGTTATTTACCACTTCTAGCCTAGTTTACTACACTTTGTGTAAAATGAAAAAAAAAGAGATTTTGAAATGGTTTTTCTGACAACTATGAAAGCATATAAATTTATTTTAACACTACTCCTAAAAAGCAAATCTCAGATTATGAATCAAGCCTAGACTATCATGTGCGCTAGCTATGTTCGGTCAACTATCTGTGTTAGGCTAAATAGTCAAGTGAACCATTCAAGTGGCATAAAGTAGTGAAGGTGCATCAGTCGTCCGGAGCATGATTAGGAACTAGGGTATACTCTATCCAGCGATCATGAGAACATCCTGTAAATGGATTGTAACCTAATCCGTATAAGTGACTAAATCCCTAGCTAAACTATCCTTTACCCTAGGGTCTCAACACAATCAAAGATGTAAAATTGCATAGAATGTAAAGTGTACGTATTGAAAGTGGAGGTATTTGAATAAAAGTGGTAAATAAAGCATGTAAAAATTGGCTTCAATTGCAACTTGAAAGTCTATCACTAATGATCAGGAATACAATCAAAAAACCTATTATCCACGCAGCAGCACAAGGAACTTAAAGGTCATCGTAGGCCTTCAATGAATCTATGCACGAATCAGTACACAAATTGAAATCAAAATGGTAAAACTATTCTACTTGGCACCCAAAGACTCTCTAGGTTTGTCACTAATCATAGAGTGGCCAAAGGGGAACCCTAGACACACATACAAAACTATCTTTTATATCCAAAAGGGTTATAAGGTTTAAAATTCAAAATAGGAAACGTCAATAGAAAATCTCACGTAGAAGATCGTAGCGATCGACTAAGTCACACCCATAAGTTCCCTTGGTCACGCCCAAGTCGAGGCTCCCAAGAAATTTGGAATTCAAACTTCAGCATCCTCGACTTGGTCGCACGTATGTGTCTTCCTGGTTGAGTTTCTGGTCAAGACTTGTAGGATATCAGCTTCAGTAATTCTTCACAATCTCAACCTGGTCACCAGTGTAGGTCTCCTGGTCGAGGTGTTTATCAAGACTCTCAGTATTTCTGGCTCATTTAGCCTTAGGTTCTTGGCCTGGTTACCCCTTAGGGTCACTTGGTCGAACCTTGCAGCATTTCTTTTTCAGTCTGAACCTTGGAGTCTTTAGCTTGTGACCTAGTCACCCTTGTGTCAACTGTTCGCACCACATGGTCGAGCAGGGTCTTGATTCCTTTGATGAATTCAGGCTCTAGGGGCTTAGTTTAGAATCTGATTTGAGCTTTGTGCTTCCCAAAATACTCCTTTGGCTTCTCATATTGCTTAACTCCTTGATTTTAACCTACTTTTCCTAAAACATGAACAAACCTTGCATAATTCTGAACGATGATAAGAAAGGGTAATTACAAGATAAATGAGAACAAAAAAAAAAAGGTAAATGGGGGCCTAAAATATGATATTTTAGGAACACATCAACCATTAGGCGCATGAATGCCATTTTGGGGAGAGGTTTTTTAGCCTTAGTTTCCTTATTCTTCTAGAAACCTGTATCCTTAGCCTACGTTTCATCTTGTGTCTTTTCAGAGGGTTAATCTTGTACAAATCAGTTCATTGATTATTTCTTTGTACAAGTGAAAGGGGATTTTTGCTTAAGAGGTTTCTCCCTATTGAAGGAGAGAGGTGACTTTTCCTAGTGAAGGAGTGAGGCTACTTCGCCTAAGTAAAGGAGAGAGGTAACTCCACCTAAGTAAAGGATAAAGGCAACTCCGCCTATTGAAGGAGGGTTTGTAAAAGGCTTCTCCACATACTAAAAGAGAGAGGCTTCTTTATCTACTGAAAAAGGGATAGTGAAATCCTCAAAGTGAGTTGCTTGAGGCAAGGACGTAGACACGGTCACCGAACCTTGTAAAAATCTGGTGTCACTCTCTTCCAAAAATATTTTATTTTTTAAGCATATTAATATTGTGTAGTTAAGCATATTTATATTAATATTGATATGCTATGAATATTATTAATATTGTGTAGTTAAGCATATTTATATTAATATTGATCTTCTATGAATATTGTTAATATTGTGTAGTTGATCACGTGTTGAAAACTATGCATAAAACTCTCTCATATTTAAGGATTGATTTTTATCTGCTGAGGATATCATACTTTAGGGTACCTATGTTGATATTCTTGTTTGTTAAGAATACTTTTGTTATGAAGAAGTTAGATTGCGTGTGAATTAATAGTTAAAGTTAATTAAGATTTCGCATAATTTTTTAAATATCCTATTCACCCCCTCCCTTTTGGAATCACCCCTCAACTTTCAATTGGTATCAAAGCCAAGTTGCAATAAAACCTAACAAGTAGTTGCATAAAGATCTAATGGCAAACCTAGGTGTTTCCCCATTTGGTGAGGTTCAATCCTCCACAAGGCCTCCAATTTTCTGCGGTGTTAATTACACCTTTTGAAAATAAAGGATGAAAATTTTTATTCAAACTATGGATTGGAGGGCTTGGAGAGTGATTGTCCATGGAAATTATGTGCCTACAAAGTTCATTGATAATAAGGAAGTGCCTAAAACTAAAAGTGAAATGAACGAAGCTAATGTGAAGCTTATGCAAATAAATTCTAGTGCCATGAATGCCTTTTACTATGTGTTAGATGCAAATGAATTTAATGGGATAATGACATGTAAGAGTGCTAAGGAAATTTGGGAGAAGTTAGAAATAACTTATGAAGGAACCGTAGATGTTAAGGATAGTCATATATACATACTCACTAGTGATTATAAAGCCTTTAAGATGAACCCTGATGAATTTATATCTAGCATGTACACTAGGTTCACACATGTTATAAACTCCCTAAACACTCCTGGAAAGAATTACTCTACCTACGAGGTGATTAGGAAAATACTTAGAGGACTCCCATCCATTTAGGAACCTAAGGCTACAGCCATTGCTAAAGGTAGAAATTTGAAGATAATGTCCTTAGATGAGCTCATCGGGTCACTTCTCACTTATGAGATGGCTATTAATGAACGAGCAAGTGAAAACCTTAAAGCCAAGAAATTCATCGCCCTCAAAGCTTCCAAGGAAAGCTCCAGTGATGAATATGAAGAAGAGATGGATGTAAATGATAAGGCCTTTATGACCAAAGACTTGGAAAGTTCTTTAAGAAGAACAACAAATTTGCAACAAAATTTTAGGACTCCAAGATGTATTAGCTTTGGTGCAATCCCAAGAGGGGGTTGAATTGGAGATTTTAAAAAATTTCTTCCTAGGTCAAACGATCTAGCAATAGTATTACACAACCTAAGGGTAGTCTAAATGTATATGAAATTGCAAATATGATATATTAAATAATTTTTAGTACATACAATGCAATTCCAGTATTTTCCAATCGAATGCAATGTTGTGCCAATTAGATATGCAGTATATTCAGTAAGGAAATTTAATTCAAGCACAACGCATAACATAATGCAAGAAATGTAAACTTGACACCGAATATGATATCGGGGCTCGACCAATCCTGCCTACGTCCCTGCCTTGACTCACAAGCACAAAAATTCCACTAAAGGCTTACTTCACAGGTGGAGTGGCACCGTTTACAACACCTTATCAGGATAGTGCACCTAACTTTCCTAACTGGGTCAAAGCTAGTCTGCAACTTTTACAAGGGCAACTCTCCCTCTTCAAGACTATGCCTGGAATACAATAATCAATATAATTTTTGTGTGCAAAAAAAGTGCTTCTACACAAGCAGAGATGTACCACAATAAAGTCCAGAAAATTATGCATGCACAAATGATAGTAAATATACTCAGTGCCAATAACGTGTGCTAAACACTCAATCTGATGTAAATGTATAATCAAAACCTAGAGTTTATTTCCAAACAATCTTAGAAACTAAGTATTAATGTAAATCAATCAAAACAAGTTTCAAAGAGTCCCAATAAGTGTATTCAAAATATTTTAGAAATGTTTTTCTCAAAATAATAGCTCAAGAGATATTTGAAAAATAAATAAGCTTGTGAAAAATATTTTGCAAATAAAAAATCACAAGCTTGATGAGTCTTGCAACAATGATGCAAAGACTCACTAGCTATGAGGGTTTTCCCACACAAAGATTTATTAGTTAAATCAGGGGAAAAAACCCTAACTAAAACTTTCAATCAAAAACAATATTGCAATAAATAACAAGGAGAGTTTAAGCACTAGAAACACTCAAAAACACTCTTTAGAGACTTAATCTATCAAGGGAATAAAAAAGGGTGAGTATATGGGCTTGGTATAGAAAAAATATGCTCTAGGAAATTCAAAGCATTTTTTGCTAATTGAAAATGCTAATCACCCTTAATTTTTTCAAATATAAACTTTTGGGACATACAGGAAATTATTAAAAATATTTTAAATGAGTTTAAGAAATTAACCTTGTTTTACCCTAATTAACTGTGGTAAAACTTTGGCCAATCCAAGAGTTTCAGTCGACCAAGCCATAGGTTTGGTCACCCAAATAGACACAATGGGAAAAGTTGAATTTGAAGTTCGGGTGCCTAAATGGGGGTTCGGTTTGTTGACCGAGGCAATTTTCCATTTTGTCCGAGGTTCGGTCACCTGAACTCAAGTTCGACTTACCAAACTTGAAAATTTGTCGCTCAAGGGTAATTTGAAAGTGAAGTTCGGGCACCCGAGTTGTTGGAAAAAGTAAGCATGCGAGTTTGGTGGACCGTGGGCACTCAAGTCATTTTGAGCTCAGTGCGCCCAAATTCAGGTCAACTATTTGACCAGTCCACAGCTCAGTCGACCAAGGCGATTTGAATTTCCTGGATCGGTCACCCGAAGCCTCTATGATTTTAGCCTAAGGTTCATTACTTGATTCTAATTTTACCCCTGGTTACATGTGAACTATAGTGGGGTCTTGTACACTAGGTGTGGGAACCTAAGGTCCATCTAAGGCCAATCTGAGCATACAGTCCTACCATGCATGATGCTATTATTACATATCATATAGCATTACAGTCCAATCATGAAGAATATATAAAATATAATTACAAATAAAGTACAATATTCTTCGATCTTCCTTGAGACCATACACCATCATGATAGTGTTTTTTTCAATTGCACGTGTAGAGTGAACCTGCATGCAAGCTCAAGGCAAACATCCGTGCCTAGTGTATTTGTCATTATCAAAATGGGATATGACCAATTAGGTCAACAATCTCCCCCTTTTTTATGATGACAAATACTTTATGCAAAAGTGGGTACAGTTAAGAAAGGCTCTCTCTAACTATATGCATAAAGATAAATAAAAGCTCAATTTTACCCAATGTACCCAATTTTGCCTCTTCTCCCCCTTTTGGGAACAACAAAAAGAGTCATAATAAATTGAAAGTATATAGGCAAGGCATGGAGTATGAATCATTTAAATACCAGATATGGTTGGGAAGATTTTTAGAAAATTTTGGCATCATGTCGTTTTAAAATAGAGCATTTTCCCAAAAATATCTGTACCTAAGTGAACTGTTTGAGTTCAAAAAATAATATAAAGCAAGTTATGTCAACTCAAACAGTCCAGTATAACTCAATTTAAGACGTTGGGTCAAAGATATAATATGATTAAGCATCACACAATAACTGAAGGACATTCTCACACAATATAGAGTATTGAATGATGTGAGATTGCTTTTAATATTTTAGAGCCATAGTTTTCTAAGTGAAGTGGCTCCCCCTCAGATTGTGCAATCACTTGACCATATGACGCAAGTATTTTAAAGACTTATAAATACACCGCATGACAAAAGAATTATTATTTAAGCTCATTTCATGCAAATTTGACTTTAAAAGGAATCCCCCTTATGAAATAGTAAACAAGTGTCTTGGGGATACAATTGGCTACAAAATATTGAATTTAAGTCCATCAAAAAGATTGAAACAATCTAGAAGCACAGCCTAAGTTTAAAATGTTCAGTTTTTATAAAAAACATAGGATATGTGCAATGAATTTAAAAAAACATGGCAACATTTTGTCTAAAAATATAGCTTTTCCAATGAATACCTGCTTGTTACAAAATATTTAAATACATGCACAAGCTTCAGATATTTTTGAGCTAAGTGCGAGTAGTTTAAGATTCAAAAATAGGGTTTTCATGCACATCCAACAATATTTTAGCACGAGTTTGAAAATTTTGGGAAAATGTCAAACGAAAATCCAGTAGTATGTCATTTGCAAATATGACATTTCCCATATAAACATGCATAAAATTGATTCAAGAAAATAGTATATCATCTAGTTTTGAGCATGCAAGAACCTAGCATATCTACCAGAAGGCAATACACATCATTTGCATCTGCCATACAGGAGGCATCAATCAGGAAAACATAATAATGAAAGACATTTTAAAATAAAACATGCATCCAAGTCATCATATATAGACTGAAACCAATCACCACAAAACAGTAAATATACATATCTGTGCGTGAGTGTGGTGAGAATCTAAAGCAAAACGAAAAAATAAAAACTGTAAAGTTATTATAGACCCAAATGTATGTATGAAAAACATAAGATAGGATGGATAAGATCTGATCCTCACAACCTCCTCTAAGCCTCTCCATCATCAAGCCCTTCCTCGTCACCACTCAATTACTTTCATGGGAACATGATTTCCCTTAGTCACTATTTTCCATACCTTCCCCTCTACATTTAACAGGTATATGTTCATCCTACATTTCCAATAGGTGTAATTTACACCACAGAAAATTGGTGGTCTAGTGGATGAGTGTCCCTCACTGAATGGAGTTACACCGATATGTGTCATGTGATCTTTTTACAAATAAACTATAAAGTCTATGTAAACCCGCTCTGATACCAAATATTGATTTAGGTGTAATCCCAAAAGGGGGGGTGAATTGGGTATTTTAAAAATTATTTGAAACTTATTCACAACTTAGTCCCTATGTCTAAATGTAAACATTTACATATCAAGTTCGAGTGAGATTATTCAACAAACATACATGCAAGTTAGATATTGAAATGCAATGCAGAAAATAAAGAGATAAGGGAAGAGAGAATACAAATGCAATTTTTATGAGATTCAGCCAACCTGGCCTACGTCCTCGCCTTTAGCAACCCACTCAAGGATTCCACTATAATCTCTGCTCCTTAAATTGGGACAGAGCTTCCCTTACAATCCGCTGCTTACAAGAGGTACAACTTCCTTCTACTCCGTTGCTTACAAGAGATACAGCTCTCTCCTCAAACCCGGTTCACAACCCGAACCGTGAATACAATGAAATCTGTAAAACACACAAATTTGCTTCCAACAAAAGCTAGTGAGTACAATTCAAATTCCTAATACATAATCACATGATGAAACTTGAAGCTCTAAATGTATGAAACAATACAATCGTTTATGAATGAATATGCTTCAATACACAATTTCCCTTTTTACCAAAACTCCCAAGTAATGATATATTTAAACGCTTTGGAGAATATTAGGGTTCTAGTTCACTTTGCAAAAATGCACAAATATATCTTATGTGAACTTATTCAAAAAATTTTCCTTGAATATTAGAACAATCAAAATCAACCACTTTCTTTCAAATATTCAATCACACAATGATCTTTGTAATATGTAAATATATATATATATATATATATATATATATATATATATATATATACATATGTAAGATATGTATTCCAAGGATAAAAAAAAAAAACAATGTAATATCTTTTAGAAAAATATCCTTCAATAATATATCATTATGAACTCTATGGATATTCAAACAAATAGTCTTATAATATTAAAAATATCAAGTCTTTGAATGAAAACTCACTTGACTCAAGAATATTTAATCAATGCCAAAATCGTTGCTTAAGTGATAATCTTGTCAAAATAATCTATTATATGGACACTCAAGATCAACCTCTTAACACATATTCAAAAATGGATTTTGCAATGAAAAGCTCTTTGAAAAGTATATATCAATCAGCAAATAAGTATATATTAAAAAAAAAAAAAAACTCTTATGAGAATAACTATTAATATGCAGATTGATTTTCCAAACCTCAATACCAAACGGAGTGCACTATGATTGCAAGATTGTCTTTTGTAAATCGAGGTAGCCTCAGCTCAGATTCGACGTAAGAACTTTAAAATCCCAATCTAAAGTTTCAATAGTATGTTCCAATTGAGCTGAAACGTGCAATCTCCTTAAGTGAATGCCAAAGGTTTGTTTTTGTTTATTCTCGTTGATCTTCCTTTTGCACTAGGGTTTAGATAATGTATATATAGGTGCTTTATCCTTAGAATAGATCTCAACCGTTGGATCAAAGAAATATCTCGCGAGTTCCCTTATTAAAAATTAAATTTTTAAGTTTTCCTGCAAGTTCAGGCGACTGAGGTTAAGTCCCAGGCAACTGAAGTTCAACAGAACTTTGAAAAAATTGAACTTGAATACAGGTTTAGGTGACTGAAGTAGGGTTCAGGCTTCTAAATTGTTGAGTTTAGGCGCCTGAGGTGCTTGCATCTTCATTCTTGTACTCTTTAAGTTCCATGGATCTTGCCAAGTTGTGTAAGCTTTATTCTTCATGGCTTCCATGTCTTGTTATCCTTCTGTCCATGCTATATAGTTTCTATTCACAATCTTAATGCACATATCAAATACCAAGTGATTTGTCATTATCAAAACTGGATTGGGCTCATAGAGTCAACACTAGGGTCTTTCTAATTAGTCTCAATTCGCCCAATTAATCAAGTATGCAAATATTTAAAACACATATGGCATTCTCCACAAATTGAATATTTGCATAGAATCATCACATCATATCCCATTTAAAAATAAGTGTGTATATAAAATGATTAGACAATGAATGCGAACATACATGTGTGCAGCGTACGTCATTTAATTCAATGTGTGCGTGCAAATAATTATAACTATAAATGAACAATCATACATGTAATTATGATGTAATCTCAAGAGAGGGGTGAATTGGGTTTTTTAAAAATTATTCGCTAAATTTATTTACTTTAACCCTTAACTATTCAACCTTCCAATATATAGATATATATAGACATATATATATACAGCAATCAAAACTATGTCAATCACAAGCCTTTAGATATGAATATGAATACACAAACTAAATTTACAATATGAGATAACACATTCAGTTGAGCACTTGTTCATATTATAACTTCCACCTTGATTCAAGAAGATTCACAATAATGTACTCAAAAAATATTCAGTGACTTGATTTTTGCCTCAATGAAAAATTAATGTTAAGATCTAACTTTCAGCACTAGTATTTTCTTTCAAAACAAATTTTCTAAAATACTTGTTTAACTTCAGCACATATATTTCATTCATAAAATATGTTCACAAAATGTTAATCCTTAGATTATTTACTTTCAACTCAAATTTGTAAGTTTTTTTGAATGTTCAAATCATTGCTTTACTTATACAACTAATATATATTTGATCTCAAATGAAATATGTTCAGCTAGTTCAATATGTTCAAAAAGATTCCTCTTTTCAATAGCTTCTTAAATATATAGCTCAACCTCAAATGTTCAACAAGATTTATTATTGATCACAAGATAATATTCAGCAAGCTCTTATAGAAATAAATCATGCACGTAGTTTATAACTTGCAAAAATAAAAAAGTAGGGAAGAAGAAGACAAACACCGTTGTTTTTACAAGGTTCGGCCACAGCCTACGTCCTTACCATAAGCAACTTGCTGTGAGGATTTCCTTTACCAACTTCATTACCAGGTGAAGTTACAACCTCTCTCCCTCAAAGGTGGAGTTCACCTCTCTAACAAGAATCCCCTCTTGCTAAACAACAATTCAATCCCCTAAATCGTCAAAAATACAACAAACAATAAAAACTTGCTTTTACAAAGAAAAGCTCCTTAAATGAGCAAATTAGTACACATTAGATTCAAAAATAATACTTCAAAATAACAATATGAAAGTTGATGCTCAAAGTATATCACCAAAACTGATTAAATATGTGATTTTTCAAAGATCAAATCTGTTTCTCGAAGTGAAACAATCAAGAACACAGTAGTCTCCTGTTCGAAAAGAGTATACTAAAGTAGGTGTGTGTCGTTTGCTTTTTCAATTGGTGTTCTTACCCTAATGTGCAAGAATAATACGTTTAAATAGCGCACTAGGGTTTTAAAAACTTTCCTTTGAATTTTCTCTCAATTTGGAATCCGTTCACACAAAATTCAGAAACAAGATCAGTGTTGTTTAACATTTAAACACTCGCATCAGTCGCACGTCCACGATGGGTCAATTGCCTTTGCTCTTTCAAAATCAACATATTATGAAAGTCAGAATGGGGACAATCAACTATGCCCAATAGTTCAGTCAACTGTGTCTGATAGGTCAATCATCTGTGCCTATTATATTTGAATATTTTCAAACACAGAAGCACCCTCAGTCACCTGATGAATAAACACCAGTCGCCTGCCTTTCAACAAAACTTGTCTTCCAATAAATTTTTGCTTCCAAACTTACTTTATATATTTTAAAATTCATTTTGCATTTTGAGAAAATACTTTTCATGTATAAAATCAAGTATCTAAGTCCAATGACAATTTCTAGGAGCTTCAATCAATCAATATTGAGTTTTGAAGTACTTATAAGAGACTTTCGTATAGTTTTTCTATCTTAGTGTCTAAGTCTTCATGTTGTAAACCTTCAAATGTGTCTCTAAGCTTTAAGGACTACTTCATCGAGCTTCATGTCTCACATGACTTGAACCTTCATGTTTATTATGTCTCATAGCCTTAAGTGTTTTTTTCCATTCAGACTCTTCAAGCATATCCACTTGAAATCTTAAACTCACTTAAGCCTGAAACTTAAACTCACAAAGACATGTTAAGTAACCTTGATTTGTTATCATCAAAATGAGATTAAGTCTTGTTAGGCTAACAATCTCCCCCTTTTGGATGATGACAAATAAAGAGCAAAAATGAGAAAGCCTTAAAAAGTCCCCCCATTTCAATAAGCATACTCTTAACAAGTCATACACACATATCATAATATTTCACATGTCCAGAATATCATGCCTTCAACATTCATATTAGAGTAATTTCAAGCATTGAGATTTTTCAATATATATATATATATATATATATATATATATATATATATATAATGCTTTTCAATAACTCATGTCAATCAAGCATTTAGAATTTTCAATGTACATTATGCTTTTCAATAATCATATCATCCAACCATTCAAAATTTTCATTGTATATCATACTTTTCAATAATCACATCATCCAAGCATTCAGAATTTTCAATGTATATCATGCTTTTCAATAATTATATCACCCAAGGAACTCCCCCTAAATATATGTTCTAATGAACTCAATCATAAGATTTGCACATATATTTCTCCATTATCATTCATATGGTCAAAAAAAAATTCAACGTTTTAGTATTTCTCAACATATCAACATATCTCATTTTGAACATATTTCTCCATGTCAATATATCTCAACATATCATAATCTCAATTTGCTATCTCATTTTGAACACATTTCTCCCCCTTTTGACATCAACAAAAAGGGTACATACATTGCAACTCGGCATTCAATAACCAAAAGATATTGAATGTGTATCAAGTTTTCATGCATCATGCAAAAGATATTCAAGTGAAGCAAAGTGTAGCATCCAAATATGTCATGTTTAGGATAAATAAAAAAATAGTGTAAAGAGCTGAATGGAGCTCAAATATTACAACCCAAAATTGTTAAAAGTTCATAAAGCTAATTGTGATTTCCATCATTTGATTCAGTGCTTTCCCCATCATCTTCATCTCCAAAATTTGTTTCCATAGGAGCTTTGCCACGTAATGAAGAAGAACTTCCCATATACTGTTCAATGCATCCAATACGCTGATCCATGGAATTATAACATGACTGAAGTGATCAAAATTATTATGCACATCACCATAGAAAGCATTTAGCTGCTGTTGTTAAACTACAAACCATGATGGAGCATCATTTTCTAGTGGTGCATTTTCCTAGGGTACATGAGCCTGTTTAGGTCCTGGAGCTTGTCTGCGTCCCCTACCACCTTTCAGAAACCACCCTTGATCAAGTCGTTCATACCCCATTTGTTTAATCATGGTAGATGAAAACATATCATAGCGAGAGCGAGCTATGAATATGGTAGATGAAGAGGTAAAACCTAAATGATCAAATATTTTATTCAACGCTCCTCCATACTATAGAATAGCTCATCTAGCCTCTTTTTGTGTGTTCATCCATTTTAAAATAAGACTAGGAAGATCAAGTTTCTTCTTTTTTAGCAGACACCACATCACAAAACAGTCGAGTTAGGAAATGTGATGATGTGATCCTACCCGTGGAAAAATATTTTATGTGATGAGTTTCTGTAGAATTTGTGCTTGAAGTTTTAGCTAATGATACAATAAAGGATTACCAAAATAAATAGGAGCTTCTTTCATAATCAATGGTAGAAATTCCTCAAGAGTAAAACCTTGCGCCATTATCCAATACGTACCAATCAAGGGACATTCAAATTATCCATTTTGAATTTCAAATCTAGCAACTAAAGTTTGTGGAGTGATAGTAAACAGTTTATCCATAATTTGAGTGGAGATCATAGTTTTTCCATTTATCATGTTTGCATAGAAGAGCTTAACTAGATTAGGATACATTCCTCTAGTTTGATAGGTTATGAATCTTTCCCATCCCAAAGCATTAAACATTGGTAAAATATCAAGAAATTCATCTCAAAAGAAATCAAGGTCCAAAACTTTACCTAAAATGGGTTCGGTCGATCGAAGATGTTTCCTATAGATTTGCTTTGCTTGAGGAGTCATCAACCAATTTTAAAGTCATTTGCATCATCTTGTCTAGAAGAAGAACCTTTGGTAGCCACATGCTTGCTTCTAGGCATTTTTTCTGAAGAACTAATTAGTGAAATCCTTGAAAACAAAGTTGGAATGAAATATTGAAGGAAATCTTGAAGTTTAATCTATTGGATCTTTATGAAATCTAACTTCAAGATGGAAACCAGAGAGTTCGGAAGAGTGGGAATAGATGGTCAGTAGACTGAGAAGTGAAAAGTTAGGGTTTTCACGAATAGTAAATATATATATACTGTTGCGTGTCAGTCGGCTGTGCTCAAGGAGTTAGTCACTTGCCCTATGTAATTCTCTAAATTTTTACAAGTTAGTAGTAAGTTAGTCGACTGCGCTTCACTGAGTTAGTCGCCTGCCCTTCAGGCAAGTGACTTATATATATTCTTTTAGCTCAACCACTTATTTACTTTTGTATCTTCTTCTTAACTCACCTCTTTACTATGTAATAGACCTAATTCTTGTCGTATTGAGATGAATCTATCCTCTGAAAGAGGTTTTGTAAGAATGTCAGCCCATTGTTCATCAGTATTCATGAATTCAAGAATTATGTCTCCTTTTTGCACATGATCTCTTAGGAAATGATGACGAATATCAATAAGCTTAGTCTTGGAGTGAGAGATATGATTTTTTGAAATATTTATGGCACTCGTGTTATCACATTTAGTTGGTACCGTAATATTCCAAATTGAAATCCTTAAGTTTTTGTTTCATGTATAGAGTTTGTGCACAACAACTACTTGTTGCAACGTATTCAGCCTCAACAGTAGATAATGCCACAGAATTCTATTTCTCAGAGAACCAAGACACAAGAGATCATTCTAAAAAGTGACAAGTACCACTGGTACTTTTTGTGTCTATCTTACACCTTGCATAATATGCATCCGAATAGCTAATAATTTCAAATGATGTGTCTTTAGGATAACAAAGATCTAAGTCAGTAGTACCTATTAAATATCTTAATATCCTCTTTACAGCTATTTGGTGAGATTCTTTAGGATCTGCCTAAAAGCGAGCGCACATGCAGACACTTAACATAATGTCAGGTCTACTAGCCATTAAATAGAGCAGACTTCCTATCATGCCTTGGTAGTATTTCACATCTACTGATTTTCCTTTCTCATCTCTATCAAGACTTATAGAAGTGCTCATTGGAGTTCCCAATGGATTTCCACCTTCTAGGTCAAATTTCTTAAGCAAGTCTCTAATATATTTGGATTGGTTTATGAATATTCCATTCTTAGCTTGCTTGATCTGAAGACCAAGGAAGTATGTTAACTCACCCATCATGCGCATCTTAAACTCATCTTGTATGCATTTGGTGAATTCTTTGCATAAATCCTCATTCATAGCACCAAAGATAATGTCATTAACATAAATTTGTATGATAAGCATATCATTATCTTTAGACTTAATGAATAGGGTTCTATCCGTTTTCCCTCTAGAAAAACCATTTTCTAATAGGAAACCACTCAATCATTCATGCCAAGCTTGTTTCAATCCATATAGGGCTTTTTTTAGTCAAAATTCATGATCTAGGAAATGAAAGTCTTCAAACTATGGGGGTCTATGCAACATACACTTCTTCATTTATGAATCCATTTAGAAATGCACTCTTTACATTCATCTGATAAAGTTTGAAATTCTTGTGGGGTGCATAGGCTAGTAGCATTCTTATAGCTTCCATTCTAACTACTGGAGCAAATGTCTCATTATTATCTATTCCTTCTTCATAATGGTAACCTTGAGCTACCAGTCTAGCCTTGTTACGAACTACAATTCCATTCTCGTCCTTTTTATTCATGAATACCCATTTAGTGCTAATTATAGAGTGATTAGCAGGTGTAGGGACTAGCTCCCTAACCTTGTTCCTTTCAAAATGATTCAACTCTTCCTGCATGGTAGCTATCCAGGATTCATCATTAATTGCCTCATTTATGTTCTTTGGTTCCTCTTAAGATAAGAACACACAATGATTGCAAAGGTTCTTTAATGATGATCTGGTCGATCCTCCTTGTGAAGGCTCACCAATAATTTGATCTCTGGGGTGATTCCTTATGAACTTCCATTCCTTAGGCAATTCAGCTTGACTTTGAAAGTTGTCGTTTAAGGGTGTACTTAGTTCATTACTCTGATATTTTACTTCCTAAATTGCTAAATTTTCTAAACTCTTTCTCAATTCAACTTCATCAATTTCAATAGATTTAGAAGAAAATGGATTAGCCTCATCAAATGTAACATGAATGGATTATGCAATTGAAAGAGTCCTTTTTATTGCAGACTCTAAAGGCTTTAATATTTTCAACATATCCTAGGAAAGATACCTTCATCTAATTTAGCATCAAACTTTCCTAGGTCATATTTTTCATTTAGAACAAAGCATTTGCATCCAAACACATGAAAGTAAGATATATTCGATTTTCTTCCTTTCTAGAGTTCATATGGAGTCTTTTCTAAGCTGGTCCTAAGTGAGACTCTATTCATTACATAACACATGGTGTTTATTGCTTTAGCCTAAAAATATTTTGGTAGGTTATGTTCGTTTAGCATGGTCCTGGCCATCTCCTAAAGTGACCTATTTTTTTCTTAACAAGTCCATTTTGTTGATGTATACGGGGAACTGAAAAGTTGTGTGATATTCCATGTTTAGTATAATACTCCTCAACATCTCTATTTTTGAATTCTCTCCCTCAATCACTAATCACTTCTAATGTTTTGAATGACTTATCCCTTTTCATTTTGAAGCTTCTTGTATAAGTTGATCAATATCTTATAAGCTTCATCTTTGGAGGATAAGAAAAGCACTCAGGTAAATCTAGAGTAGTCATCAACTATGACGAATGCATATTGCTTTCCTCCTAGACTTTGAGTTTTGGTGGGACCAAAAAGATCTATATGAATAAGCTATAGTGGTCTACCAGTAGAAATATGCTTTTTCTTCTTAAAGCTTGTCTTGGTTTGCTTTCCAAGCTGACAGGCATCACATACCTTGTCCTTAATGAACTTAGTACTAGGTAAGCCTCTAACCAAGTTTTTCATTGTTAATTTTGACAATAGACCCATACTGGCATGTCCTAATCTCCTATGCCATAGCCAACTATTTTCATTCGTGGCTGTCAAGCATTGAACTTCTTAAGATATCAAGTTCTTAAAATTTATGCAATAAACATTATCAACCTGATTTGCAATAAACAAGATTTTATGCATTTTATTATCTTCAACTATGCATTTGTCTTGTTTGAAGGTTACTTGAAAGACTTTATCACTTAGTTGGCTAATACTAAGCAGATTATATTTTGACCCTTCAACTAACAACACATCATCAGTCTCCAAGGAAGGTTTCTTACCGACTTTACCAATGTCGATAATTTTTCCTTTAGCATTGTTCCAAATGTGACATATCCTCCACCATTCTTTAATGCTGATAAGGTGAACTTGAACTTCTCTTCAATCATATGTCTTGAGCGCCCACTATCTAAGTACCATTTATCTTTTGCTGGTGTGGACTTAAAGCATACCTACAAGTAGGGATTCAAGTTGTTACTTTTGGTACCTATACCTTCTTATGTCTTTTTGAATTTTATTTAATTTTAGTTTTCATTCTTCATACTTTCTCAATTTTAAAATTCTTTCTTTTGTATGGACATTCAAATTTTATGTGCCCCTTCTCCTTACATAAGAAACATGTAGTGTGCTCATAACTATTGGTTGAAGATGTATTAGCATAATTGTTGGAGGCTTTTACAAAGTACCCCATGTAGAGGTTCTTTTTCTTAGTGTTCTTAATTCCATTAAAGCCTATTCCTTCTTAGTCCAAGGACATTCATTGAACTTCAACAAGTTTGTCAAAGTTCTCTTTTCCTCTAGTAAAGTTATATATGATTTTAGCTTGATCTTCAACTTTACTTTTAAGACTACAAATTTCTATGTCTTTTGCACTTTTACTCTTTACTTGTAGCTAAACTTTCTTGGGACATCTTATTTATTTTATCCATGTGTCCATCAATGGTTGAATCATTTTCTTTTTCAATTAATCTAGAAGACTCTAATTGATTCACAAGTGTTTCATTTTGTTGTCTTAGAACTATATTCCTCTTAGACACTTTTACGAATCTATTATATAATGAAAACAACTCAGATTAGATTTCTCTATAAGAAGGCATACTTTCAAATGATTCATTACAAGATTCATCACTAGTTCATAAGATGAGGTTGAATAGGAACTTACCTCGTTGTCTCTTACTGTGAAGCACAAGTTAGCCATCTCATGATGGCTTGATCCATTTTCCGAGTCACTTGTATTTGAGTCATCCCAAGTTGCTTTCATTGCTTTCTTTTTCTTCTTCTTGGCATCTTTCTTGAGCTATGAACAATCAGGTTTAATATGTCGTACTTTCTTAAAATTATTACAGGTAGGGGGTTCATTTTTTGTTTCTTTCATATTAGTCTCACCCTTATCTATTTTTTATCCTCCGAATTTTCTAACGAATCTCTTGTTCTTATTGAAGAATTTGCCTAAGCGTCTAGTGAACAAGGCTAGATCATCGTCATCTCCTTCATCATGATTTTCCTCATTGGAACTATCCTTTCAAGCTTTTAAGTCTATTGTTTTCTTTTGTTCATTACCCTTAGCATCTCTTGCATTCATTGTCATCTCATATGTGAGAAGCAAACCTATTAAATCATCTAAGGAAGTAGTCTTTAGATTTCTGCCTTCAATTATGATAGTGGCCTTAGGTTTCCAAATAGGAGGAAGTCCTCTCAAAACTTTCATAATCATCTCATAGGTAGAATATATTTTACATAGTGCATTTAGGAAGTTAATTATATGGATGAACCTAGTGTATATATTAGTTATGGATTCTTCTGGGTTCATCCTATAGGCCTCATGCTCGTGGATGAGCATGTCAATTCTACTATCCTTAGCATCTACGGTTCCCTCATAGGTAACCTTTAACTTGTCCCAAATTTCCTTAGCTGATTTGCAACTTATAACTCTATTGAATTTGTTTGCATCTAAAGGCATAATATAGGGCATTCATTGCACTAGAGTTGATTTGTTTTAGTTTCATGTATGTCTTAGTCAATTCCTTTTCTCCTTTAGGGACTTCTTTGTCATCTACGGTTTTAGTGGGAATCAAGTTACCAAGTGTGACTATTTTCCATACTTTATAATCCATGGTTAGCAAATATATTCTTATTTTTTTCTTCCAAGAGGTGTAGTTTTAACCGTAGAAAATAGGAGGTCTAGCTGAGGATTGGGCATCGCCAAAAAGAGATACTCCTAAATTTGTCGTATGGATCTTTATGCAGCTACTTGTTAGGATATTCTACAACCTACGCTCTGATACCAATTGAAATTAAGATGTAATCCCAAGAGGGGGGTGAATTGGGTTCTTTAAAAATTATTCACGAAATTTATTCACTTTAACCCTTAACTATTCAACCTTCTAATGTGTGTGTGTGTGTGTGTGTGTGCAGCAATCAAAACTATGTTAATCACAAGCCTTTAGATATGAATATGAATACACAAACTAAATTTACAATATGAGATAACACATTCAGTTGAGTACTTGTTCGTATTATAACTTTCAACTTGATTCAATAAGATTCACAAAAATGTACTCAAGAAATATTTAGCGATTCGATTTTTCCCCAATGAAAAATTAATGTTAAGATCCAACTTTTTGCACTAGTATTTTCTTTTAAAACAGATTTTGTAAAATACTTGTTTAACTTTCAGCACTAGTGCATCCTTGCCCCAAGCAACTTGCTATGAAAATTTCCTTTACCAACTTCGTTACCATGTGAAGTTACAACCTCTCTCCCTCAAAGGTGGAGTTCACCTCTCTAACGAGAATCCCTTCTCACTAGGCTATGATTTAATCCCTTGAAGCGTCAAAGATACAACAAACAACAAAAACTTGCTTGTGCAAAGAAAAGCTCCTCAAATGAGCAGATTAGTACACGTTAGATTCAAAAATAATTCTTCAAAATAACAATATGAAAGTTGAAGCTCGAAGTATATCATCGAAATTGATTAAAAATGTTAGTTTTCAAGGATCAAATTATTTTATCGGAGTGAAACAATCAAGAACACAGCAGTCGCCTGTTAGACAAGAGTATACTGAAGTATGTGCATGCCGTTTTCTTTTTCAATTGGTGTTCTTGCCCTAATGTGCAAGAATAATACATTTAAATAGTGCACTAGGGTTTTTCAAAAATTTTCCTTTTAATTTTCTCTCAATTTGGAACCCGTTCACGCAAATTTTGGAAACAAGATCAGCGTTGTTTAATGTTTAAACACTCGCATCAGTTGTCTATCCACAATGGATCAGTCGCTTGTGATCTTTTAAAATTAGCGTATTCTGAAAGTTAAAATGGGGTCATTCGACTCTGCCCTATAGAGCAATTTCCTGTGCCTACTCTATTTGAATATTTTCAAATACAGAAGCACCTTAATCACCTGATGAATAAACATCAGTTGCCCGCCTTTTCGCAAAACTTGTCTTCCAATAAATTTTTGGTTTCAAACTTACTTTATATGTTTGAAAACTCACTTTGGACTTTAAGAAAATATTTTTCATGAATAAAATTAGGTATCTAAGTCAAATGACAATTCCATGAGCTTCAATCAATCAATATTGACTTTTGAAGTACTGACATGAGACTTTCATATAGTTTTCCTATCTTAGTGTCTAAGTCTTCATGTTGTGAAGCTTCCAATGTGTCTTTGAGCTTTAAGGAATGCTTCATCAAGCTTCATGTCTCACATGACTTTAACCTTGATGTTTGTCATGTCTCATAGCCTTAAGTGTGATTTTCCATTCAGACTCTTCAAGTATATCCACTTGAAACCTTAAACTCACTTAAGTTCTGAAAGTTAAACTCACAAATACATGTTAAGTAACCTTGATTTGTTATCATTAAAATGAGATTAAGCCTTGTTAGGCCAACAATACACATATGGAAATTGAAGTTCAAAAAATAAATAAGATAGACACACACACACACACACATGCGCACACACACACACACACACACACATGCGCGTGGGCTCGTGCGATTTGTTATCGAGGTTCAGCCAAACTAGCCTACCTCCCTGCCTTGGGCATACCCCCCCAAGGATTCCACTATTCCTTCTCGCTTAAATGGGTGAAGTAGAAGCCGTTTACAACTCCTTACTGGGCAAAAATTTCCCTGCTCAATTACAGGACTAAGCCACAACTAGTTCTCCTTATGAGGCAGAGACACCTCAGCTCAATTACAAGGTTGAGCCAAACTATGCACACTGTAGAGACTTGAAAAAATTTAATTATGAAAGTAATAAAGGAAAATAAAATAAAGAGAAAGAAAAGAAGGCAAAGGGAATTATATAAAGGGGCATCGATAGGAATTTTTCGACGAACCCAGGGTCCTCGTCAACAAACGCCCTTCTAGGTCTCGTTGATGAAGTACACGTATCTTGTCGATGAGAAGATACTGAGAGCAGGAAATTCATGCCATTAAGGGTTCATTGATGAACTCATTATCTTCATCAACAAACACCCTTCTTCATTTCGTTGACGAGTACACGTGTCTCATCAACGAAGCCACGTGACCAGCAGTTTATAAATATGTCAAAAATCAAATTTTTAGCAAGATTTCATTTTCTCTCTCTCTACATTTGGCTCTCCCTTATTCTCTCTTCAAATACAAATCCATTTTACCTCGTTTCGACAATTGGGAGTTACCACAATGATCCCGGGGTGATTCTCTGCAAGATAGCCAGAGCGGATTGTTGATTTGGGGTTCTTGGGCACTATTCCAAAATCAAGGTAAGTAAGTTATTTTAGGGTTTATGTGGTTATTTAAGATATGTGAACTCAGGAAATGTGTTAGATGGTAATATACTGGGGTTTGAGTTGATTAAACTAGGGTTAATTCGATTTCAAGGTTTGGAGTTCTGGACGATGTAAGCATGATTTAGGATTTTAGCAGGCTTCTAAAAAATAGATAAGGGGATAGACTAAGTCATATATTTTTATAAATTTATTATTGAATATATAGTATTTAATTCAGAAATTTATATATGTGGTTAGTATAGTTTTTGGGAATACTGATGTTGAACTGAGGAAACCTTGATTTTAGATTTAATATTATTTTATTGGTAAAATATGTTTTTTCAAGCCAAATAATACAATATAGTAGTACTCACTTGTGTGGCGTGAGTATAGATAATTTTACTGCATACTTATATCATGATAGAATATTTTACGTTTTCACCAAACAAGCATGATTTGACAATAGTTTTAGAAAGTTGATAATCAGTATAGAAATTAAGATATTTTTAGTATATTTTGATAATTCAGCTAGCACAAATGCCATGATAATTCAGTCGATGCAGATGCCATGATAATTTTGTTGGCGCAGATGCCATGATTAGTGTTTAATATGATAATATATTCAGAAATTATTAAATGACAAGTTTCTATACAGAAATGTGTATATGTTAGATTTTACTCAGAGATCAAAAAATGATATTTATTTAGAGAAATATTATGTGAAATTTATTATATAGTAATAGAACCCGAATGGTTTACGTATGTTACAAGCACGGTACTGTAGCTAGTTAGTCAGATCAGATAATGTAACCCCTATGTGCCAACCTGAGAAGTGTTGCGAGGAGTAGGATGGGAGGATCAGGTTGGTGTATAGCCGACAGTGCAACCACACTATTTAGGAAATGTGGGTCGGAGGCCAATTAGCCCGAAGTATAGCGGAGAGTAGGATACCCACTCTATGCCGACCCGAGAAGTGTTGCGGGGAGCAGGATGGGTGGACTAGGTTGGGTGGGCAATCGTGCATAGTTATGTCAAGTTTGACTTAGTCTGATAGGCCAGCCAGAGTTAAGTCCACCCTATGGGCTGCACAACTTGAATCATGCGGAGTTAATTCATGATATACAGTTATACATCTAGGGAAAAATCTGAGTAATACACATATATAACAAATTATTTGTATGTATATAGAAATTTGGTATGGTATGTTGAATTATGTTTTACTCAGAATTTGTACAGAATAGTTTTACCAGATTTGTCAAATACAAGTTCATCTATGTATAGAATTTCCTTGTTTATCAGATACATTTTATCATGTATAGTATATGTGTATAACACAACGATACTCATGTTGCCACACATTGATATTAGTCTATTTCCCTTACTAAGAGGTGTCTGACCCCCAGCATTACATACATTTCATGAAACCCCGACAGACGAGTGGAGTGGGCTTCGTGATAGGGGAGTTCATTGGTACTACGCCAGTGTAGGGTAAGTACTCGATCGGAATCATGATGGGCTTTTTGGATATATATGTGTATATGTGAAAACAATAAAACTCTGTTATTGTATATAAGTTAAGTATATTATGGTTTCCACTGCTTAGTTGACATGTATGTATAAACAAGTAAATTCCCGGTATCTATGGGTCCGAGTTGACTTTGACTACGTTGTATGGTATCAGAGTATTATTAGTAATATATATATATATATATATATACATACATATATATATATGTATGTATGTATGTATGTATGTATGTATATAAGAAGAATTTTCAGGATGTTATACACGCTTTCCAAGATGGTGCAAATCCTAGCTCAATTACTTAGGCTGAGCCTTTTGATCTCTCTTACGGGGCGAAGACTCCCTAGTTCAATTTATCAGGCTAAACCAAATCGGTACATAAAACATTTTTGTATATAAAAATACTTCTAAACATAAGCAGAGATGTACACATTGAAGATCAATGCACTCTAGCATGATATGATTTTAAGCTCAGGAGAGTAAAGGTGTTTTTCTCAAAAAATTATTTTGCAATCTATGAATAATATGTATATGATAAAAACTCAAAGATTTTACCCCAATAAAATTTTCTCCAAAATTTTTTTTTTAAAATATAATAGGAGAACCTAAGGTATTTGCTTTCAAATAATGATCTTTGATTTCAAACATGAAATATGCAATGAGTGTTTTCAAAGATCTTAATGTCACAAATATTTTCTCCACAAAGATTTAACAATGAAAAGTTTTTGGAGAAACTAAGATTTATGCTCAAAAAATATTTTGCAATAAATGTTATATGAGCTTTTGAATCTTGCAATAGATGTGCAAAGACTCAAAAGCTATAAATAGGTTGTTCCCAATAAATATTTATCAAGGAAAATATATGGGGAAAACACTTAAGCATACTCTCAAGAATAATTTTCAAAAATAAAGAACAAGTGAGAGTAAATGCTCTAGATGTAAAAATAAATACCTAAAATAAAATGTTCTCTTTCAAAAAGATTTTTCAAAAGAATGAAAGGAAAAAGAGTAAGAGAGAATATAAGGATTTACCGCAAAAGCATTTTTTCAAAAGAATGAGTATGGGGGAACTATGATTAAAAATTTGCCCAAAAATTTTGAGAGGAATTTTTGGCTAATCAAAGTTACTAATTATGTTTATGGAAGAGGTATATATAGACTTTCTAAAAGAAATTATTGGGCAAATGCTTGGTATTTTTAAATTTGTTTAATTAAAAAATAAACACATTTAAGTGTTAAAAATTTGCCAGACCCGAGAGGTTCGGTCGGCTAGCGCTAGCGTCAGTCGAATGACCTTGGCGATTTTCCAAACCTTCATAGGTTCAATCGGCTGAGGCTCAAGGTCAGTTGGCTATCACTAAAGGCAGGTCAACCATGGTCTTTTTGAACTAAATTACCGATCGGCCGGGCTTTAGAAATCGAGTCAAAAAGCAAGGGTGGGTCGGCTAAGCATCGATAGTTCAAAATAGGTCGGTCAGCTGGGGCGTTTTTTACCGTGCAATGGTTGATCAACCGGGCTTTGTATATTTTCAATTTTAGCCCTTTTTTGTCCTTAAAATTGTTTTAAAACCATTGTGAGATTTAGGCAATTTTGAAAAGGATTTGTATGAAAAGTTGGGTCCCCTGAGGTCTGTTTATGGTCCTGTTTGAGCTTTTCATTCACATCATGCATGACATGCATTATTACAAACCAAATATGAAAACCAAATGCATTATAAATAAAATATGTATGTCTTATTTTCTTTGCTCGTCAGTCTTCATAGAATACACCAAGTTGAGATGGTCTTTAAGTCCTTCCTTAGCTTCCATTTCTCTTAATCTTATGTGCATATCAAATTATAAACATGTTCAAGCACTAAGTACACACATAAAATACAAGTGGTTTGCAATAATCAAAACGGAATGAGACTCAAAAAGTCAACAATCACCCTTTTTTTTATGATGACAAACACGCACGAGCAAAATGGGTTAAGCCTGAAAAGGCTTCCCCTAACAATATGCATTATTTAAAAGATAAGTAATGTAGCTCAAGCATTTTCAAGAAAGAAAACATGTGTAAATTTATCATGGATTTAGTTTTGGCATAAACGCACATTTAAGCTCAGATAATTAACCCCTTTAAAATAATTTTCCCTAAAAAAAAAAAAATTCCCCCTTCTGACTTAAAATTTTGACATAAAATCCTTTATCATTTTTCTTATAAAATTCTCCCCCTTTTGGCATCAACAAAAGGGTTAGGCTAAGTGTAAAGCACTTTAAGCATTTAAAAAATTTTTCTTGAAAATAGAACTCCCCTTATTTAAAAGAACTTTTGGCATATAAAAGCATATTACTTTTATTTTTTTGAAGGATTTGGAAACTTATGCACACACAACAAAAATAATATGACTGGCCATATGAAGCAGCTTATTGGGATCGTCGACAGGAACACAAGTCTCATCGATGAGAAATTATCGAGAGGCTATTTTACAAGGCCTGAAGTTCGTCGATGATGAATAAGTGTTCGTTGACGAACTCTCTACTTGGCCTCATCAATGAAGTGACGTGTCTCGTCAACGAAGGCAGGTGTATAAATAGCTCTAATGTGTATTTTCAGCGAGAAAACAGCATGCAAATCCTCTCTCTCTCTCTCTCTCTCTCTCTCTCTCTCTTACTTTAGTCTCCCCACCTTCTCTCTAAGATTTTGGTCTGGTTCTTCACCAGATCGACGATCCGAAGCTGCCACGTCACTCTTGGGAAGATTCTCTCCACATCTGCTGGAGTAATTTGTAGGTTAGGCCAACTTGGGAACCATCCCAAAATTTTGGTTAGTTAATTTCAGTCTTATTAGGTTTTTGGTGTTTTTGGACTGAGGAGAATATGTTAGGTAGGATAATACTGAAGTTTTGTTGGGGGAAAGTGTTAATTTCAGGGCGTTGTGCTGGGAACACTACAGGTGTAGAATTGGGTGCTTTTGTGGACTTCCTAGTAAGCCAAGTAAGGGAATAAAGTAAATTAGTATTTCCATGAAATTATTTATCAATATTTAGCTTTTATTTTCAATGAAATTATGTATATTATTGAACTAAATTTGGAAATACTGTTGTTTTCAGAAAAATGATTTTAATACTGTTCAGTAGGAAATATGATTTTGTGCAAATTTTATGAATAGAATAATATCCACTTTTGTGTGGCATGAGTAGGAATATTATATGATTTTATGAATTATTAGAATATTATGTTTTCAAAATCAGCATGTTATTACTATTTTAGGAAAATATTAAAAACAATATAGGAACTATGTTTGAAGTATGGTCTTGAAACAATACAGAGATTTCAAACTATGTATGTTAGATATATGCCAGCATAAGAGCCATGATTTTACATGATATGTCAGCGTAAAGGCCGTGGTTTTATATGATATGCCAGCGTAAGGGCTAGTGTTTTTATATGATATGCTATGCTGGCGTAAGGGTCGTGGTTTATACAATATGATATGCAAAAATACATGAAAATATTATTTTGACGAATGTTATTGTGAAATAGTTATGTATCGTTATTTAAGATTTACTATATGTTATCAGAACCCGGATAGCTTGGTTTAGGCTTTTAGGAAGCATGGTACCGTAACTATATGATCACGATCATGTATATGTTAGTGTTACCACATGTCATAAGGGACACTAGGAGATCGGTAGTCGATGTGGTTTATGGTAGTGCAGGCATCCCTCTGGCATCCAGACCAGGAGGGATAGACTCATCGTACTTACAGAATTATATTGATCTAGCATGGTCAGCTAGCCATTGCTAGGTCCCACCTTTGGGCCACACAACCTAGTCATGTGGGGGTAAGACATGACACCAGCCAGCTATCCATCTAAGGTGTCATTTCATGTACAGTTATAATGATGATTTCGTGTATAGAAACTTAGTATGTTATACCAAGATATGTTAAATTATGTTTTAAACATATATGTTACAAACAGTTTTACTAGATATGATTTATGTACTATTCTATGTATAACATGAAAATACTCATGTTGCCACACACTGATATTAGTTTATTTCACTTATTGAGAGGTGTCTCGCCCCAGCTATATAAACATTTTAGGAGCCCTAGATAGAAGAGCGGATAGAGCTCCACAGTGTTAGAGGTCAACTATTCTACCCTGTCAAAAGTGACCCTAGGACACTTTTGGGTTATTTTGGGATGTGTGTATGTATATAACAATTTTAGTAAAACTCTGGTATTGTGTTGGTTGGATGATTTGATATGTATATGATTTTACATTTCTCGCTACTTAGGTATCAATGTTGTATTTTAGGTATATCCCTGATATCCAATAATCTAGGTTTACTATGATTTGTAAGGATTATTATATTAGATATTATTATGGAAGGAAAAAAAATTATGGTAAAATAGACAGGTCATTACAATATGAGATTAAAAACACATGATAAACATGGTTAGACCATAATTATCCACAAACTATTGCAATTAAAACATATCATAAGACCCGTAAAAGATTGGAGTTTAAAAACTTATGACATATGATAGCAAGGTATAGGTTTGAGTATAAATTAGTCTATCTAGTTCTCATGCATTTTCATATGTAATCACTGAACCATTTATGTATTAAAAATATATATATAAATAATAAGGCAAGAGATAATGAATTTTAGTTTTGAAAAAATTTCTCGCCATACAAAAAAAAAAATGTTCCCCTTTTGATGTTTTCAAAAAATACTAGGGACGATGCTTACTGAAAAAGAAACTTTAATAAAAAAAATTAAGCAAGTATCAATTTTTTGGTTAAGCATTTAAGCACATTCCTAATATAACCATAAAAACCAACCATATGGATCCTTATGATATCAACATATTTTAAATAGGGATCATATGGCAACCCAAATGATTATGGTTGAACAATATATTTCAAGCTAAGATTTTCAATAAAACTCATCATACTTTAATGCACATGCCGCCATGAATTCAAAATAGATCTAAGCTAAACTATTGGTGAGCATTATAAGATGGAAATTTATTTTAGATGCTCCCCCTTTCAATTTGAATCCTAACTTAGATGAATTGACATGCTTATACTAATCAAGGAAAATTTTCATTGCCAAGTAGTATAAGCAATCATTTTAACTCTTTTAAACAACTATACTGGATATTAATAAATTTATTTCAAACATGCAACCAGTATAGCTTTTCTATAAACTACAATTGCATCAGAGAATAGATATCAAGGCAATGCTATAGTGCTCATAGCTTAGAACAATCCTCATCTATTTATAGACTTTTAAGAACTGGATATGATGTTCAAGGTTTTTAGAAGAGCCTCAATATTTGAAAATGCAAAACATGATGCAAATGAGTCTTTTATGCTCTTTCTCTATGAATGAGCTCAGCTCCCCTAAATATTCGATGATCATGTAAGGATGAAGTTTAATATTCATTTGATTTTCACTGATCCTTTCAAAATATTTTAGCATTTAATTTACCATAATCATCTTTGTACATGGTTTTATTTTAGAAAACTTTTAATAAAATTTTGCTAGTATGCCGTTTGTAAATTGGACATTTTTCCATAAAACCTGTACTTGAAATCTAGTTGTATTCAGCAAATAGTTCAATTTAAGCATGCAACAATCTAGAGCATCTACCAGCATGCAGTTCACATAACTGCATCAGTCATGTAAGTGGCATTCAGTCCAAGCATGCAATTCAGTAGTGCAATCAATGAAAATACATCGTATAAACTATCCATCAAAGAAATTTAATCATTGAGCAATTCATGGATAGTGGCATTCAATTTAAAACAGTTTATGTTTAAAAAAAATTCATTCATCATAAAATATAATCATTTAGCACAAATGGATATTTGCATTCAACTCAATAGTAAATCATATCAAGAATATAATCCATCCATCAAATATGATTAAACCTTAAGCAAGGGATAGATAGAAACATTTAGTTCTCAAGTAATCCAATATAAGTGAAACAATAAAACATTTCTAAATTTATCACAATACAATTAATCGCACATTGGATGAATTTAAAGAAGGCTGCTCCCCCTCAATCATGTAGCCAAAGCATTACATTTTCAATTTAGCAATATTTGGCATTTAATACTTAAGCTAGATGGAGCAGAATTATCCTTCAAAATATATGAACTTATTTTGCTTATTTTGTTATTTTGACTACCTCAATCTTAAAGCCAAAAAATGTATTATTTTCAATGTAACACATATGGCTTCATGCTGAGTTTAGGGTTATATGATTTACAGTATAAAATTGATTCGCTAAAGCTCAATTTCATGTGATAGACAAAGATATGCTATATTCAAGATATTCATACAAAAGCATATATGGCATTAAAGAAATATTCAGCTAATGAACACTTTGTCCACTTGAAGGGGATTTATTTTAAGCATACTATAGCCAATGTATTCAGATATTCCCCAATCATGATGATGATATATATATATATATATATATATATATATATATATATATATATATATATATAGATATAGATATATATATTAAGCTTAGATTGGATATGATTACTAAAACTCACACATTGGCTTGATTTTCTTATGGTTTTCAGTATGATAATAGTGTATGCAAAAATGTAGAATTTTAAGCACAAAACACTATTTAAGCATTTAAAACATTATAACCCCTTTTTAAAATAAATTCAAACATCTTATAACTATTAATAAAATATCTCTTGAAGACTCCTCATAAGATAACATGCTATTACAAAAAAAATTTATCATGATTCATACAAAAAATTTAACACAAGATATATCATACAAATCATGACATAAAATATATAGAGTAGAAGGAGGAAGATATATACCTTTCCAATTTACTCCTTCTTAATCGTCTAAGCTTATAATAGCATTCCTCTCTCTCGGTTTTTCTATGCCTTTTATGGTTCCCAATTTTCCTTAGTACTACTATATGACATAAACTTTGCACAAATATTAGTATCTAAGGCACAACATAAAATATGCATGACATGCAAATGATATACGTAAAGTTGATGTCATGCTCATTCAAATCATTTTCATGTTTGGAAAACTTTACATTTCAAAATCATTTTCAATGGAATATGAAAAATTTTGACAAACACTTCCCAAATCCTCCCATCAAATGATTTTACAAAAATCATTTTCAATGTTCAAATAGTAAAATCTACATATTAAAAGCAGTGGAGGATTTGTAAAGGTTTAATCCTCAAAACAGGGATACACCAAATATAAGTCGTTGCAATCTTTATGAAAATTCGGTTAAGCTTATTACTACTGGGCTCTGATACCAATTGATAGGAATGGTGTATTTCCAAGAGGGGGCTGAATTGGATATTAAAATTCTTCCTAGGTTCAATTTAAATCACAATCAGTATTTCGCAACCTAGTGTCTTTCTAATCAGTCTCAATTCCCCCAACTAATCAAGTAAGCAAATATTTAAAAAAAATATGGCATTCTCTACAAATTGAATATTCGCATACAATCATCACATCATATCACATTCAAAAATAAGTGTGTATGTAAAATGATTAGGCAATGAATCCGAACATACACGTGTGCAGCATATCCATTTAATTCTATGTGTGCATGCAAATAATTATAACTATTAATGAAGAAGCATACACATATGGAGATTAAAGTACGTAAAATAAATGAGATAGAGAGAGAAACACACACATGATTTTTTATCAAGGTTTGACTAAACTAGCCTACGTCACCACTTTGGGCATACCCCCCAAGGATTCCACTTTCCCTACTCACTTAAATGGGCGAATCAGAAGTCGTTTAAAACTCCTTACGGGGCGAAAATTCCCTAGCTCAATTATAAGGCTGAGCCACAACCAGTTCTCCTTGTGAGGCAAAGACACTGCAACTCAATTACCAGGCTAAGCCAAACTATGCACACTTTCCAAGATAGTGCAAATCCTAGCTCAATTACCCAGGCTGAGTCGTTTGGTCTCCCTTACAAACTCCTAGTTCAATTTACCGAACTGAACCAAACCGATACATTAAACCATTTTTGTACATAAAAGTTCTCCTAAACATAAGCAGAGATGTACACGTTGAAGCTCAATGCACTCTAGTAAGATATAAGTTTAAGCTCGGGAGAGTAAGAGTACTTTTCTCAAGAAAAAAAAAAAAAAAAACTTGCAATCTTTGAATAAAATTTATATGATAAAAACTCAATGATTTTACCCCAATAAAATTTTCTCCAAAAGTTATTTTTCAAATAATAATAAGAGAACCTAGGGTATTTGCTTTCAAATAATTTTTTCAAATAATGATATCTAATTTCAAACATGAAATATGCAATGAGTGTTTTCAAAGATCTTAATGTCTGTTAGAATTGGTGTATTCCCAAGAGGGGGGTGAATTGGAATTTAAAACTTTTTCTCCTACGTTAATCTATCCAACAACAGTATATACACAACCTAGGGTTAGTCTATTCAATTTTCAAATGGGTAGATAAATATAATGTGGAAATTAAGTCATACGCATCATTCACCCATAACATACATGTGCGGTAAATATAAAGTGCAGAAATGTAAATGAACACACGATATGTTATTGGGGTTCAGCCAACTGTGCCTACGTCCCCACCTCTAGCTCGCAAGCCGGAGAATTCCACTAGAAGCTCACTTAAGGGTGGAGCGACACTGTTTACAACCAGGTCAAATTAACACAGGGATGACCTCAACCTTAATCAAGTCAATTAGCGGGGCCGACCTCAACTTACACACCTTAAAAGGAAGGCGCACCTAGCTTTCCTAACCGGGTCTAAGCCAATCTGGGACTATTCCAGGGCTAGTCTCCCTCTTCAAACCCGTGCCTGGAAATACAACAGTATTTAAAATACAATCAAATGGTACAATGAATAAGCATTCAAGTAAAGCAGATGTGTACCCAGATACGCGCAATCACAAACACCACAATATGAAATAATATGTAAGCTCAATGTGGTCTAAATGGTTCAACTCTCAAAGTATTTTCTATCAGTGTAATGCGTACATGAGAGTGTCAAACAAGCAATCTTTGTATCACAAGTTATTCAACAAATAAGTTCACACAAAGATGTCAAGTCTCCAGTATTTCAATCAGCAAGATAACTCAAGCATGTAAGTATTAAATGATGTATATGCTTGGTTTGTAAAGATGTGCAATCTTTGTATTCAATAAATAATATATGAGTGAATGAATATTGCTACAAAGACCACTATCAAACAAACAAATATCTCTTCAAATGTATTTATTTAATATAAAGCACATTAGATATTTGAAGATGATTTTGAAAAGATTTGGCAAACAAAATACTATACGATCTTCTTAGGATATTGCAATGAAGGTGCAAGCTAGGAAGATCTAACAAAGTCTTCTTAGGATAGACTTATCAACAAAGTCTCCTAAGAATCCTTAGGTTTTACTCTCAAATAAAATTATGTCAAGCAAATAAAAACAAGGAGAGCAAACCTTACCAAACACACACTCAATCCACTTACAAATGATGTAGATGATAATAGAAGGTAAGCTTGAGTGAATGAGGCCCAAAAATGAGTAGTATAGGGTTTTTATTTTTCAAAGAATTCTTCCCTAATCATAGTGACTAAATCCCCCCTAATTTTCTCAAATGAACTCATATATATAGACATGGGAGAAAATATGACCGTTGGGGACATATTGGGTATTATTAGAAAAGTTTAATGATGTTTAAAGCTTTTTAACCCTGTTTAAAAAATGTTAACTGCGGCAAAAAAATCAGGGCAACCCGAGAGGTCCGGTCGACCAAAAACGTCTCGGTTGACCAGGACTCAAGTGGTACGGTCGACCAGGGGTATTTTGAACTGAGTAATCGGTCTACTGGGGCAAGGCGATTTTCCAAATTTTTGAGGTTCGGCTGACCAGGTCATTTTGAACTGGTTGGTTCGGTTGACTTGACCACTAGAAATTCTCCCGAGAACCCTCCGGTCGACCAGGTAGTTAGAGTACAAAGTTGGTCGGTCGACCGAGAGGTCAAAATGTTGACTCCCAGGTGGTTCGGTCGACCGAGGTCAAATGAACTGTAAAGGCTTGGTCGACCGAGACCTTGGTCAACGGTTGACCTAGGTATGGTTTGATCGACCAGGTCAAAAATGAACTAATTTGGCCGATCGACTGAAAGTGCACCAAGTGTGCATTTCGGTCCCGTCTTGACACAATCAAGCCTTATTTAAGTGCCTAACAAATATATGTGAAAGTGTGAGTGTCCTAGGGGCACTTGGGTCCAAAATAGAGACACTGAAAAAGTCCGATGTCAGTCGACCGAACCCTAAGGTCTTTCTAAGGTCATTTTCTCATTCATGGTTTGTTTGAGCTTACGTAGTAAATCGTAGATGTGATGTGCGTGAGCTTATTACAAACCAAATGCCTACTTACTATTACAGACCAATTAAATATATTACAATATGGAATAAACTTTGGTCTTCGGACTTTACTTGCTTTGTGCATAACTTGATCTTATCCTTCTTAGTTCCTGCACAAAAACTTAAACACTCATTAGATACAATGAGTATTTGTCATAATCAAAACCGGGCGTGACCAATAAAGTCAACAATGTCACAAATATTTTTTCCAGAAAAGATTTAGCAATGAAAAGTTTTTGGAGAAACTATGCCCACACACTCTCTTTCTTTGATCCTTTGCCGTTGTTGCTCATTTTTGCAATCGGAGGTTACCACGAGGATCAGGGAGTGAACATCTACAGATCTAGCAGAGTGGATTCTTGATTTTGAGAAAAAGTTAAGGTTCGGTTTTCAAGCATCTCAAGTGTTTTTCAGGAAATAGGTTAGGGGATTATATTATGTCAGCTATGTTTATGAGTTCTAACATATTGAAATGTTAAAACGGTTTTTAGATAAACAGTTACGACTTTTCTAAAATTTCCAGGCCCAGAGTTTGGTTAACCAACTTTATTTTCAAAACCAACCATTTAAATTTAAGTATTATATTTTTAAAGTACAGTATGGATCTTTATAAACGTTTTCTCTAGTTGGAAAGCTATTATTTCAAACCATAGATTGTTTTAAAAATCAACCAAAGATGGTAGGGTTGATTATCTCCACGTTTCCCATATTTATTTATATATTTATATTTAGTAAAATAACAACCTAGAGATATTCATACCCCCGTTCTAGCAGTAGTATGTATGTTCTCAAGAAGATGAGTTCTGTATAAGTTATCAGAAGAAAATTGTGTGGCATGAGTACTTTTTTAATTGACATTAAATGAGCAAGTTTTGTGCATTACTGAACCATAACGACTATAATCCGAGATGAGAAATATGATGGCTATATGCCAAGAGAAGAGATGAGATGAGATGAGATGATATGTGACGGCTAAATGTCGAGTTTATGATACGCCGATTTTTACCGAGTCAGTATCTAATTGATATATTTTACATAGATATGTATAGAGTATGTTATAATACGTTTTTTTGTGAAATGAAGATTACAGTTTTATATGATGTAAATTTCCATATATGATAGTAGAGCCCTGTTATGATGTTCTCATGGTTAAGCATAGTACTGTAGTTATATGTATGTAAGGGTACAACCACACTGCTCAGTTAAAGTGTGGATGAGAAAGGCAAGTGGTGGCCTAGGTAAAGTACTCCCCGAAGGAGTGATTTTGGGGCCCCATTCGACGGAGTATTCCAGATGAATCGGCCTTCGGGCACAGAGAGAGAGAGTAGGCACCATCATACTACATTTATGTTTCACTTAGCATCAGTCGGCCGACTATTTGTTAAGTCCAGCCTTTAGGCCGCACAAGCCATCACGGGGGGAAGCATGTCACACGTGTATGTGATGGTGTGACGACGCTAGTATTACAAACTAGGTTGTATCTTCTAGGCATATAAGGGCATATTTACTATAGAAAGGGCTATATTGAACCTGTAATATGTATTTTCAGATTTACAGAGTAATACAGTTTTTAAAATGCCAAGTAAATGTATTAAATATTAGCAGTATATGTGCACAAGAAATCTCATGCTAGCCACACACTGATAATAATATAATCCGTCTTACTAAGAGGTGCCTCACCTTAGCATACAAATATTGTTTTAGGTCCTTGGAGGGATCGAGCCTAGCATGTTTCCAGGCATAGTTAGATAGTAGACAGTCCTTGTCAGAGCTGGTGAGATTTTATGCAATGTGTGTCTTTTGGGGTTGTATACATAGCAGATTATGTTTTCAGTTATGTATGGATGTTTATGAGAATCAGTTAGAGACTCTACTAAATTTTATTAGAAGATGTATGTTTTCTGCTGTGTATGTTTATGCAGTTCAGTCTGGAACACCAGTGTTTCCCTTGTTTGGGCGTGTTGTATATGTATGGTATCAGAGAGAGATATGTGTATGTATGTATGTATGTATGGTGGCACTTCGGGTCCACTGAGAGGGTCGGGGCGCTACAGTTGGTATCTGAGCTAATAAGATTGTTAGGTCTTGTAGACTTGATTAGATGAGGTTAAGAGATCTTACCAAAGTATAGAAGTAAGAGTGAGAGAAGCATAGGAATGGGTAAGATAGGACTTTTGGGTTTAGTTTCGTAAGTCTGGAGACAAAATTCCATTGGCAAACTTCTGTTTTTTTCTAGATCAGTCGACGGGTTTAGAAAATCACGACAATCCATTGACAATTTTGTTTCAAAGTGGAGGGGAGGAACTCGAGCTAGAATAAGAGTATCAAGTTAGCAAAGTATGTCATTATTAGGGACGTTAAGTTATTGAAATGAGTCTTATTGTATTTTAGTAGTAGCAGATATGTAAGATACCAAGATTCTAAACAATTTTCTTAATTGTCTCTTCAGGATGGAGTCCAAGGATAATACTGTGAACACTAGTGGCAGTAGTAGTGAGAGAGTTGCTCATAAGGCTGGTAGTGATAGTACGGTGGTACTTCGTGACTTCACCTAGCATTTTATAAGAGGTCATGTAGACTTTTAGAGGGCAGGACCATCCTAAAGCTGAGCTGGGAGGTTCTTTTTATCAGTTCACCAGACTAAAGCCTCCTACCTTCATAGGGAGTATAGACCCAATTCGACTAGAGAATTGGATTAGGGAGATTAAGAAGATATTGGTTGTTTTATGTTGCACGGATTAGCAGAAGGTGCTTTATGCAGTGTTCAAGTTGATAGGTGGGGTAGAAAGATGGTGGGAATCGGTAAGGATGCTAGAGGATCAGAGGCCAGTACAGGTGGCGATGACATGGGGCTATTTCAGAGAGGTGTTCTTTGAGCGGTACTTTCTAGCCACTATCAGGAACGTGAAGATGGTGGAGTTCATGGTTCTAACACAGGGGCAACTATCAATTCAGCAGTATGCCGCTAGATTTATGGAGTTGTCTTGCTTTTCTCCATTTATGGTACCAGATGAGGAGAGGAAAGTTTGGAAGTTTAAGAAGGGCCAGAAGAAGAAGATGCAGAAGCAGATAGTGATACTGCAGATTCGGGACTTTGCTACACTGGTGGATAAGGCCACCATGGCAAAGGAGAGCCTGTACTGGGATTCAAAGGTCTAGAATCCAAAGAAGATGTCGATGCCTTCCAATTCTTATTCAGGTGTGAAGCATGGCATTTGGAAGAAATATGGTGGTGGCGGAGGCTAGTGGCGAGAGACTAGGGGTGGTACATCTCAGGGTACCACATCTTCCTTAGCTTGTCCTACTTGTGGTAGGTAGCATGTGGGGAAGTACATATGGGGATCAGGTGTTTACTATCGGTGTGGTAAGCTAGGGCATATGGCGCATGAGTTCGGCACGCCGGGGAGCAACGCACCCCAATAGTAGCCATCTCGAGGAAACTATCAAGCACCATGTGGCAGATATCAGAGGGGTACAGCCCATATGAGGATGTATTCCCTAACTCCTAGCGATGCAGAGAACGCAGGAGACATAGCGGCAGGTAATATTTATATGCTTTCAAATAAAGTTGTGGTATTATTTGATTCAGGAGCAACACATTCTTTTATTTCTTAGGAATTCGCTATATTATGTGGGTTAAAGGCACAACTATTAGATGCAGAATTAGCAGTGGCTACACCGTCAGGGTCAGTAGTCGTATGTAGTAAGGTGATTCGGGATTTTCCTGTAGAGATTTAGGGGAGAATACTCCCAGTAAATTTAATTATGTTTGATATACATAGCTTCAATATCATTCTCGGGATGGACTGGCCAGCAGCCATTATGCCAGCATTGATTGTCGCAGAAGAGAGGTAGTATTTATACATCATAGGGAGTAGGAATTCAAGTTTTTGAGGTCGTGTGTGCATTCTGCACCACATATCCTTTCATCTATTCAAGATAGGAGGTTACTCCTGGAGGGATGTCAGGGGTATCTAGCGTTTGTGAAAAAAACCCTGAGAGAAGAACTTAGACTGGAGGATATTTCCATGGTAAGTGAGTTTCCATATGCATTTCTAGAAGACTTGTCAGGATTGCCTCCTGATCATGAGTTATAAAATGCTATAAAGTTTACTCTAGACATAACACCAATTTCAAAAGCTTTATATTGTATGGCTCCGACATAACTAAGAGAATTGAAGGAGCAGCTACAAGAGCTACTAGATAAGCGTTACATTTGACCGAGTGTTTCACCCTAGGGAAGCCCAGTGTTCTTTGTGAAGAAGAAGGATGGGTCGATGAGGATGTGCATCGACTATAAGGAGATTAACAATATGATAGTGAATAATAAATACCTATTACCCAGAATTGATAATCTATTTGACTAGCTACAAGGCACACAAGTCTTCTTTAAGATCGATCTGCGAACTAGCTATCACCAGGTGAAGGTGAAATCAGAGGACATACCGAAGACTGCATTCTGGACTAGGTATGGCCACTATGAATTTTTGGTTATACCTTTCAAATTGACCAATGCTTCTGTAACATTTATGGACTTGATGAACAAGGTGTTCCACGAGTATCTAGATTAATTCATGGTCGTTTTCATTGACAAAATCCTTAGAAGCATGCAGTTTATTTGAGATTGGTACTTCAGGTACTTAAGGAGAAGTTGTTTGCTAAATTTAAGAAGTGTGAGTTCTGGTTAGAGCAGGTGGTATTCCTAAGGCATATAGTTTCTAGGGAAGGGGTATCAGTGGATTCGAGTAAGATAGAAGCGGTAGTGGACTAGACAAGACCGAAGAATGCTCAGGAAGTCACGAGTTTTGTGGGTCTTGCAGGATACTGCCGACAGTTCGTAGTAGGGTTCTCTAGGCTATCAGGTCCATTGACATGACTCAAGGGGAAGAACATAAAGTTTGAATAGATTAATGAGTACGACCATAGTCTTCAGGAACTGAAGCAGCGGCTGGTTACTGCTCCAGTTCTAACCATTCCATCAGGGGATGGTGGATTTGTTATTTACAGTGATGCCTCTAAGAAGTGTCTCGGGTGTGTTCTAATGCAACAAGGAAAGGTAATTGCTTATGCTTCTCACCAACTCAAGGAATATGAGAAGAACTACCCGACACATGATATAGAATTAGCAGCATTAGTTTATTCATTGAAGATCTGGAGACACTACCTGTATGGTGAAAGGTGCGATATTTTTACTGATTATAAAAATCTTAAGTACTTTTTCACGCAGAAGGAGCTGAACATGAGGCAAAGGAGATGGTTGGAGCAGATAAAGTACTACGACTATATTATTAGTTACCATCCAAGAAAAGCTAATGTCGTAGCTGATGCTCTGAGTCGAAAGTCAGTTGATGCATCGGTTTCAGTAGTTGTTGTGCAACATCAGATCATGATGGACCTATAAAGGTTAGGCGTAAAGTTAGTGGAAGGAAATTACCAGGTTTTCATTTCTAGTCTAGTAGTGTAGCTGACCTTATGGGAAAGGATTATAACAGCTCAGAAGGAAGACGTAGAGCTAGTAAAGGTTATGGAAGGGGTTCAGGATGATTTAAAATCAGATTTCAATATCTCCAAAAATGGGGTGTTGAGATTCCATACCAAGATATACATACTGAATGACGCCGAGTTCAAGCGAATCATTGTAGAGGAGGCACATTGTTCGCTCTACACAGTACATCCAGGGAGTACGAAGATGTACAGGGATCTGTGAGAATCTTTCTAGTGGTCTAACATGAAAAGAGAGATCACCTGTTTCGTATAGTAGTGCCTAACATTTCAGCAGGTGAAAGCTGAGCACCAGAGGCTAGCGGGACTATTGCAACCACTTCTCATTCTAAATGGAAGTGGGAACATATTTCCATGGATTTTGTCACGAGATTGCCATTAGTACTTCACGGACAGAATACGATTTGGGTAGTGGTTGACATATTAACAAAGATTGCCCATTTCATCCCAATTAAAGTTAGTAATTCCATGGATAAGTTAATAGAGCTTCACATTCATAAGATTGTCAGATTGCATAGGGTTCCGTTGTCGATTGTCTCAAATAGAGATCGACAGTTTACTTCTTAATTCTAGAAGAGTCTTCAGGAAGCATTCGGATCTCAACTTATGTTCAGTACTACGTTTCACCCACAAACCGATGGTCAGTCAGAGAGGACCATCCAAGTTCTAGTGGATATGTTGAGAGCATGTGTACTGGATTTTGGGGGCAGTTGGATCAAATGTCTGCCATTGGTTGAGTTCACCTATAATAACAGTTATCAGGCTAATATCAGGATAGCATCGTATGAGGCACTACATGGTCAGAGATGTCGATCACCATTATACTATGATGAGGTTGGTGAGTAACGGATTTTGGGGCTAGAGCTGGTCAAGCAGACCTCATAGAAGGTCAAGTTCATTAAGGAACGGATTAAAACAGCTCAGAGTCAACCGAAGAGCTACGCAGATACATGCCGACGTGTGCTAGATTTTAAGGTGGGTGATGCTGTATTTTTGGGGATTGCTCTAATGAAGGGAGTGATAAGGCTTGGTAGGAAAGGTAAGCTAAGCACTAGGTACGTCGGACTGTTCAAAATTCTGGAGAGTCAATCTGGCAATGTACAAGATAGCATTACCTCCAGTATTGTCTAGGATTCACGACGTGCTCTATGTGTCCATGCTTAGAAGGTATGTTCTAGATCCTTCGCATGTTATCAGTTATGGGTCGTTAGAGCTCGGGGACACGTTAGCATATAAAGAGATACTAGTTCAGATCCTAGACTATAGAGAGTAGGAACTATGTACGAAGAGAATTCCACTAGTAAAGGTACTGTGGCGTAATCATGCAGTAAAGGAGGCTTTTAGGAGCTAGAGTCAAAGATACATCAAAAGTATCCTCAATTATTCAGAGATGCCAAGAGTTAGATAGGTAAGTAGAATGGTAAGTAAATGGTTTATGTGTATTATAGTTAAAGTAAGTTTGGTTATGGTTTAGAGTGTATTTGGTCTTCAAGAGAGTTTGTTTGGATATTGTAATCTCCTTAGACATTACGTGTAACCACGGTATTCCTCCTCCATAAGTGAGGGCAGGTAATAAATTTAGGATGGGCCTGCTATGTGGGTGGTCGTCGGCTCTTCCTAGAGCAAAGTAGTGATGGTTTAGATAATGTAATAGAAAGCAGTTAGCAAATTTCGAGGACGAAAATTTATAAGGGGGGGAGATTGTAGAGACCCGAACCAGGAAAATAAGGAAATTAAATAAGAAAGGAAAAATGGATTTTCAGTAGGCTTCGTTGATGAACTCCATGTTCTCATTGATGAAGGCCCTTCTAAGGTTCGTTGCCAAAATTTAGAGCTTCATCGATGAAGCGATCCCAAGCTTCCGAAAAATACCAAGCATAGGGTTCGTCAACGAGGCCTTTCTCTCATCGATGAACGGCCTTATGTAGCTCGTCGACGATGGCTCCATTTGGTCAATGAATTTGACAGGGTCAAGGGGTCTATAAATAGATTTTTGTTTGCTTCTTCATTAAGAAATAAAAATATCTCTCCCTTTCTCTCTCTAAAACCTACACCCACACTCTCTCTCTCTCTACGATCCTTTGTCATTGGTTGCCCATTTCAACGATTGGAGGTTACCACGAGGATCAGGGAGTAAATCTTTAAAGATCTAGTGGAGTGGATTCTTGATTTCAGGAAAAAGCTAGGGTTCGGTTTTCGAGCGTCTTGGGTGTTTTTCAGAAAATAGGTAAGGGGATTTTATTATGTCAATTATGTTTATGAGTTCTAACGGATTGAAATGTTAAAACGATTTTTAGATAAATAGTTGCGGCTTTTCTAAGATTTCCAGGCCTAGGGTTCGGTTAACCGAATTTATTTTCAAAACCAACCGTTTAAATTTAAGAATGATATTTTTAAAGTATAGTATGGATCTTTATGAATGTTTTCACCAATTGGAAAGCTGTTATTTCAAACCATGGACTGTTTTAAAAATCAACCAAATACAGTAGGGTTGATTATCTCTATTTTTCCTGTATTTATTTATATATCTATTTTCAATAAAAAAACAACCTGGAGATATTCATACCCCCGTTCTAGTAGCAGTATGTATGTTCTCATGCATATGAGTTATGCATGAGTTACCAGAAGAAAATTGCATGTCATGAGTATATTTTTAATTAACATTAAATGAGCAGGTTTTGTGTATTGCTGAATTGTAACGGCTATAAGCCAAGATGAGAAATATGATGCCTATATGCCAAGAGAAAAGATGAGATGAGATGAGATGTGACAGTTAAATTTTGAGTTTATGATACATCGATTTTTACATAGTCAATATCTGACAGATATATTTTACAGAGATATGTATAGAGTATGTTATATTATGTTTTTATGAAATGAATGATGATTACGGTTTTATATGATGTAAATTTCCATATATGATAGTAGAGCCCTATTATGATGTTCTCATGGTTAAGCATGGTACCGTAGCTATATGTATTTAGGGATGCAACCACACTGCTCAGTTAGAGTG